>NW_015666536.1:248788-269617 GCF_001515625.1 Sinocyclocheilus rhinocerous
AATATCGCGTCCATATCGCAGGCTTTGCGATTAGGAAATCGCAACGTCTCAAATCGCGAATTCGATTCGATTTCGATTAATCGCACAGCCCTAGTCTTAAGTGAATGTTAGAGGCAGAGTAAGTGATTTCTGGTAGTCAATGTTGATATTTGAAATCACCAAAACAAACACGCCCCTACCCCAAAAGGGTCTTGCCCCTATTCTGATAGCTCCGCCCCACATATATACGTACGCAACCCAGGCAACGATTGGTTCTGTGAAACAAAGCAAAACCAATGTTACACCTTGTCTACGGACGTGAGCGGCGCGGCGCAACAAATCCCCGACAGAAAGCTGCTGCCGGGTTCTATTTATGACGTGCTGACACACATTTCAAATGGTTTTCAACGGTCGTTTGATCGCGTCCAGTGTAGGCAGACTTTAGCTGTTGTAGACACGGTGTTACTCACCTATTGAGAAGAAACAAAGCAACCTCGGCGTCCGATCGCAGGCCTCCGCTCCTTGAGTTCTCTCCAGCGCTGGAAAGCTGATCCGATATTTACACGGGTCCTACTTCTTGCCTTATCGTTCCGCAGACGTTTTCCTCTTTTGTTTTTTATCCGCCATCTCTATCTTTCTGTCGCTCGGCTCCGCTAATGTCCGTCCCGTGCACTGAACGCGCTCTCCTCCACATCACGAGTAGACCCTTATTGCTGATTGGCTACAAGTTTGTTTCAGTTTTCTAAAGTGTTTTTGAAAAATCACATACCCTGCCTTTAATATAAACATCAGAATTAAATAATATAGGACAATTTTAAAGCTAGACAAGCTTTTTACCACAAACTGAATGTCAATTAAACAGATTTTAAAGAAGAAAGTGCCAAGTGCCCATTAAAAAGTGTCAATTTTTCAAACTCAACAAAACCTTTTACGTTACTCCATGAAAAATAATGTCACGACTGAGTCTGCCGCCACGTTCACATCTTCAATATCAGTTGCCAAAAGAGTCTAAATTATGTCCTTAGTTAAAGATTTTCTTCATATCCTCTGAAAACACCGATCTGTTTAACACTATACCACAAACAATTTGATAAGACCAGTAACATAATGCAGCTGACACCGAAGTCAGTTCCTGGCACTGCTGCTCAAGTCGCGCTGTGATAAATTAATCAAATCGTGAACGACTGCTGAAAGAAACAGGGCTTCTCTTGGCGGTGACAGTGTGCTTTGCTATTGTTGTCAGTATTATGAATGGCCTTCATATGGTCCTGCTGCAGAATGTGTCTCGTGCTCAGCAGAGTCCGTGCAACCTTGAGTCATGAATTGCTTTGGCTCCCACTCAGGAAAACAGGAAGCACCACCTGCTGTTCAAATCTGATGTTAATTTCCCTGAGTAAGACTTCATTGTGGAGGAGAGGCGGTAACAGGCTGTAATAGTGAAAGACAGCATGGGCGTCCTCTCTGTCACTGCTGCTCTGTGTTATATGCACGATTACCAATGCATCAAGATCGCAGACACCGTTTAACAAAGTGTGACTTTTTAAAGAGTTCTAATAGGGTGAAAAGACCATATTTTATGAGTCTCTAAGTGTATTTACAGTGGTTTGTGACCCAAAAATGGGTTGCAGGCCTCTTCTGAAAGGGTTTTGGCTAGTAAAACAGACATATACTGTACACTGTACAAATTGTAGCTTGTTCCTGATTTCACATTACATGCCGAAAATTGTAATTAGTAATGTAATCTATTACATCACACATTTTAGGTAATATAATCGGACTACTTTTTGATTACTTTTGACATAACTCATCACATTGATTTGAATAGGATAATCTTGTAGCGTACTGATATAAAAAAAAAAGAGAGACAGAAAGTATATTCAATATTTTGTTAGGGAGTGGATTAAACATTACATTATGTCAGGGTTTCCTCATGAAGGAACTGCATGCAGAGAGTGTCAGGGTTGGGGATGAAGGGAAGAGGCGAGGACTCAATAGTGCAGAGTAATGGGCTTTTATTAATAAAATAAAACAAAACAAACAACAAAAACTACCCCGTGGGGGAAAAACAGGCTGGCAAGGCAGGATCAGGACACGACATGACACAACAGGATACATTCAATGGTGATACGATGACGAACTGGCCCGGGACTGCAAACACAAGGAGAATAAATGGAGAGCAAATGAGGAGGGTAACGAGGGAACACACGCTCCAACATGAAACAGTACATGCAGACGAGAGCGCACGGCCCGAGCACTCTCGAAGCCGCACGCTCACATGAAAACAACGACAAGACGGGAGTGTCAGGGCTCTGTCACAAAACCATGAATTACACTAGACCGAAGTGACAGAACCCTGACAGAGAGTTTGTTGATAAAGCTAATAATCAATGAAATCATAAAAATGTTAAAAATAAAATACATTAATATTTTTAAAATAAACCGATAAAAAAAAACACTTTAACATAAAAATTAAACACAAGAAGATGTGTCCATTAACCAACATCAGAGAGCTGTGCACATGCAACTGTGTTGTTAAATTATGGACTTAATTATTAATTTATTAACTTAAGATCTCAGGGGATATTCTTTAAGTAAATATATAAATTCAAAGAGGTTCTGCTGATAAAAACGTTTGGGAATTCCTGAATTAAATGCAAATACAAAATGTCAGTTTGTGCATTTAATGTGTTTCAAAGACTAAAGCATTTCAGGCATAGTGATAGGTGGTTAAATGTCTCACCGAGTGATAATTAAAAAGATAATTCAAATGTGTTCATAAAAAAAAAAAACTTGAATATAACTTTCTGATATAATAGTTATACACATTATTTTTCTGTCAACGAAAGAATAAATTAATAATTGAAAATAATTTATGAACAGTGTACTGTCATTGTATGAATAACATGTAAACTATAATCTGACTATGAGCATTTTAAAATGTAATATATAATTTAATTTCAAGTACTTTTCGGAATCTTATTATGTAATCCAGAATACATATATATTTAGTTACTACCCAGCACTCACTGTACACTATTCTATCCTATCCTATCCAAAACTACATTATACTGTTTTAGTAATTGGGTTTGAAATTATTGTGCAGATCAATATAACTTTCATTGCATGCAAGTGTGAATATGAAAATACAATGTCTTGATATTTGTTACTGTTCAGTAAATGCACTCCAAAGCACCCTCATCAAAAATATTACCCCTTGTTAAATGTCTGCAGCAGTCCTTCAAAGCTCATTAATCATTTCATGTGTCGTAGTGTATTTGCCACCATGCTGACATTGCTTTTCTGGGAATACATTACCTTCACCCAAGGGACTTCACCCACAGCTCCTCCCACAGCGCTGCGCTGCGCTGCTTCATGTGAGAGTGAAATTCATTGGCAGGGGTTTCATATTTTATTGCCCAGTAACTAACATTAGCGAGCGGCTCCAGTTAAAGGTATAGTGTATTTGCCACCATGCTGACATTGCTTTTCTGGGAATACATTACCTTCACCCAAGGGACTTCACCCACAGCTCCTCCCACGCGCTGCGCTGCGCTGCTTCATGTGAGAGTGAAATTCATTGGCAGGGGTTTCATATTTTATTGCCCAGTAACTAACATTAGCGAGCGGCTCCAGTTAAAGGTTGGCACTCTGGCCTATTCCCGTAAGTGAGTTCTCCTGTACGGTGGTGACTCATCTGACTGGCCCAGTTTTGTAATACTGCTGAAACAATCATTTCAGATGAAGGTCAAACGTAGCCTTAAGGGCATGTGTTCCAGCCTTTAACGATCCGGAAGACTTTACAGCTGAAGATCTTTGCACATCAGTGTGACAGAGGGGCTTATGAACTCAAGGGGAAGATCTGGTAGTGATGAAGTTGTGTGAAATTTGGAATGTGTTACTCTTGTGTAAAAATGGGCTGTGTTAGAGAAAATGTGATGGAGAGAAGTTGAATCAACTGTAAGCTTAAATCAGTGCTGACGTTTTCCTACAGTTGTTAAAAATGCTAAAAACAATTCAATAAAGGCAAAATAAGGAACATCTTGTTTACAGCAACAAGAAGTCAATGTTACGGTCATTATGTCAATCATCACAAATTAGGGAGTGACTTCTGCATTCAGTTTAATTATAGTGATAATTTAGAAGATAAGACTTAAAGGGTTAGTTCACCCAAAAATTCAAATTAGCTTGTGTTTTACTTACCCTCGAAGCATCCTAGGTGTATATGACTTTCTTCTTTCAGACGAATCCAGTCGGAGTTATATAAAAAATTGTCCTGGCTATTCCAAGCTCTATCATTGCAGTCAGCGGGTGTTGCAGTTGAACAGTCCACAAGTCGTCAAATAAAGCTCGCGCATTCATAATAAAACGTGCCGCAGACGGCTCTGGGGGATGAATAAAGGCCCCCTGTAGTGAATCCATGTGTTTTTTAAAGAAAAATATCCATATTTCAAACGTAATAAACACTTTTCTCTCACTTCCGCTGACTGTCATACACTGAGGCAGTTCCAGCGGATGACGAAGCACGTATGCGCAGCGCGCGCGCGCCTCTGAGATATGCTAATCTCGTGAGTTTGTTTAAAGGAGCAAAGGAAGCAAAGTTTCCTTACTTTAGCAAAGGAAAACCAGTCTCTTCTTGGTTTATATCGAAATCCTCTGACATTTTTCTTTGCAAATCCTCGGTTTGTACTTCTAATTTGTGACCGGCGTAAGTTAATGCTCTATCGTGTTGGAAATATGCCCTACACCAAACCCAACCCTAAACCTACCCGATAGTGTTAACAAATGCAAAACTGATATAAAAACACATTTTTTGATGAGCATTCCATAGCTAACAAGAATGAAAGCAGATGGCAACCAGGTCAAGAAAGAATATTTTCACAAATTTAAAAAGCAAAACTAAGGACTGAAATGTCCTAAAAAGATTTCATAAAGAGCTAACCTTTATCAATTAAAGCCGAATATAACAGGTGCACAGAAATAGAACACAAATATATTCTTATTTTCCCATATAGAATGTTTGTCTGTGTCTGTGCATACGGTGTTCTGTTAGACACTACTTACCCGACACAAAAGTGTCCGCAGATGCTAGGTTTTTCAATAGCTAAATTCTAAGTCTTCTTAATCTCCTCTGTCAATCGAGCTGGATATAAAGAAGACTCACAAAAGACATCATGTGTGTGAAAGCAGATAGCAACCTTAACAAAAGAAATGCATGTGTAATATATTTCCAAAATTACACAATGATATAGGAAAACAAAGGATACACTGCTCTAAAATAAATGTCATAAAGAAATATAGCTATAATAGTCTCTGTCAGTGGAGCTGGTTATACAAAAGGATCATATACAGAAGTTGGTGTGTGTAGCCTATCATGCAACTACCTGTGAATCAAAACACAGCTCAGAAAGACTTAAGAAGCTCTGGGTTTATTCTTAATGCAGTTGGACCTTTGTCTGTACATGGGTCAAAGACGTAAGTAAATAAATAAATAAGTGTAATACAGGTTTAAATTTTTCCGTTTCTGTACATTAGAATTTGTCCTGTGTCATTTTTTTTTTTGACCAAAAAATATTGACTATCATACATTTTTACCACGATTTACAAAAGACATTTATATTTCAATATTAATCAATTAATTGATATTTAATTTTTTTATACTTCGCCACTGTCCTTCAAACCACTAGGTTTTACCCATGCAAGAGGAATTTTTAAGGAAGTGAAAATCATTTTAAATATAATAAAATTTAGTATGATCACTCATAAATTTAAATAAGTACAGGTCAGAATAAGTATGTTGTTTAATTTTTACATAAATACATCTGTTATGCTGAATGACCATGGTTTTGTTACACAAACTGTTCGAACGAAATTATTCAGTAGAATGAATCAGACTTTTTTTACACGTTACATACTAGAGAGGGCGATTACTAAGTATTAGTATAATTTCAGGAATATAGCGAGAAGAACAATTTGACAGAGAAAGAAGCAATCACATTAAGTGATTAAACAGCTGTTAAATTGCATTAATACACAACAGGTAAAAACATAACATTTGCCCACATGTTGGTCGTTTTCTCCTGCCCTTGGCAGGTGGTATAGAAAAGAGAGTCAAGGAACTTCATGTTCCTTACAACAACATGATATGGTTTCAAGGACATGTTTTTATATTACAATAGACCACAGCTATTTCAGAAAATATTAAATAAGTGTCAGAATAAGTATGTTGTTTAATTTTTACATAAATACATCTGTTATGCTGAATGATTTGTTACACAAACTGTTCGAACGAAATTATTCAGTAGAATGAATCAGACTTTTTTTACATGTTACATACTAGAGAGGGCGATTACTAAGTATTAGTATAATTTCAGGAATATAGCGAGAAGAACAATTTGACAGAGAAAGAAGCAATCACATTAAGTGATTAAACAGCTGTTAAATTGCATTAATACACAACAGGTAAAAACATAACATTTGCCCACATGTTGGTCGTTTTCTCCTGCCCTTGGCAGGTGGTATAGAAAAGAGAGTCAAGGAACTTCATGTTCCTTACAACAACATGATATGGTTTCAAGGACATGTTTTTATATTACAATAGACCACAGCTATTTCAGAAAATAAAAGCTGATTTGTTATACTAAGTGCAATCTGTAGAATGGCTTTGGGTAACACTTGGTGGAATCTGGCACTTGCCTGAGAAAGATACATGCTGGGTAGGAGCAGATTAGTAAGGGTAATGTAGCTTGTAAAATGCCAGATATATTGATGGCCTTTTCAGATCTGGCAAGGTAGCACTGGCCAATGAGCTGCACAAAGACGTTTTTAAGACAGGGCTTGAACCATCTAAAAATAGAGAGCCACTGGAAAAGAGAGAACGGCCAGTCCGCCAAACAGTACGAGGGGATGGAATGATTTACTGGCTTCAGGGTGTAAATCACACCATACTTCATGGTAGGAAATTAAATTCATTTCATGCTTTGTGAACAGTTGAATAAACTGGATCTCACTGGGGGTCACCTGGGACAAGGGCGTGTCAAAGCTGATTAGTATCATAATGACAACGAAAGGTCATATTAAAGCACTTTACAGAGGCAGAATTGGTGGGTACTCTGAAATGTTGAAGAACATTGAGGTCCAAACAACTGGACCTCACTGACTTTCACTGTACAGACAAGAAAAACCCACACATTTTTCAAAACACCTTCTACAGAAGAAAAACGTCATCAAGAATGACATGAGGGTAAGCAAATTATGACAAAACCTTTCATTTTCGGGTGAACTATGCTTTTAAAAACAACCAAATCCTGATTTTGATTTCATGGGGTCTGTAGAAGGCTGGATGTAATATGTAGAATTGAAATGCCGGATGATTGTAAAAAGGTGTCTTACATGTAACACATCCGCATCACCACTTTCAAATGCTGCATTTCTTTTGAGTTCAAAGTGTTATATTTTTAACAGGTTCTAATATGGCCTTGCCTGGGGCTGATATTATTTCCTGCTGTTCCAGAACAGAATCTTGTTTTGGTTCCTCCTTGTGAGCAAACAGTTTCCTTTCACAGTGCTTTGGTGCTTATTGGTATAACCTTACTCTTGTCAAATGTCATTTAACTGAGAAAACATAATGAGGTCAAATGCCATGTATTTAATATACTGCATTTCATATAAAGAAATTTTGCTGACAAAAAAAGGTCGTAGAGATGTATGAAGCACAGCTCACACACCAAACAGGTTTCTGATAGTAATCATTGCGAATTTGCATAACCATCTCAAACCCATTTCGAAATCTGCATGGGGAAACATTTCACCCTCACACAAAATTCCAGATTCAAGGCTCGAAATTGCGACCATTTTGGTCGCATATGCTCCCGAAATTTAATCTGTGCGTAACTAAGTCTAACAAGTGTGTTCAAAAACCCTGGGGAGGCCAAGGACGTTTTTCAAAATGTGGGGCTAGTTTGAGATGAGTGAATATAAAAAAAAAATTTCAGTCACCACAAAACTTAGATTGCAAGTTAGTCAGAATGCGCTAAATAGATGATCACAAGTAGGGGGTAACCATAGCAACAGTATGCTGCTTCAACAACTTGCTTTAGGATCAGTATCAGAAGGTGTTGTTCATGCACAGAACATTATTAATTACTAATTTGTTACATGTCACAAAAATAAAATAATAACCTTTTAAAATGTCTTTTATGACAGCTGACAGTATAAGCTAACTGTGATACGGTGTATAAAAAATCCTTTACAGAACAACCTGTAAGTTTTACAGTTTAAATCTGTTGTAATTTACATAAATAGATAAATCCAACAGCCATTTTATGCTGAATTTTGCTGAATCCACTGCCGACAAACTCTGTTTTGATTCTTTAACATATGCTGACAACCTCTATAATAACACAGGTGGTAAAGTCAAAGACACATGAAGAATCAAAGCTCATCCCAAGCAGCTTTTCCACAAGCTGTAGTACATATTAATACACAGAAGGTGAACAATGTCATACATTAACAGTACAAAACACTTGTCATGGTAACATATATGAAACTAATACAAAACCCTAATGTATGTAACTGATGAGAAAAAAAGACAAAACATTTATTTCAATGAAAAAAACAATGTGAAGCGTCACACATGGAATTCTGGGAATCACATTTTTTTTTTCATTGTAATTTATTAGATGACTGGTTCTTTTTACTGCAAATTTACAGCATTTTATTGTAAACATACATTAAACAATGAGATTTACTGCATCACATATTTCATTGCTGATATTCAGATTTCAAGGGATTGATACCTTTCATTGTGTAAAGCGTTAAAAAGTGGTTTTCATCACTAACAGAAGGTTGAAAAAGAAACTCACCGAGTACTCAGAGTTTAGTTATTTTTTTCCTTGTGTGTTTATAGTTACTGTCCCTCTCTTTGAATTCTCAAATGACTTCATCTTATGAATTCACATCTCTAAAAAGTTCTAAACGTCCCGACTAAAAATAGACCTGTTCTGATCTTGTTCAGTAAAAGCCCCTTGCACTCCAAAGCTGGGGTTCAATGTCATAGTGGCTTGGATGGGGCTTAAACAGGGCTTAGGCAGTACTTAATTACTAATGAGCTCTTTGAAACCTGCTGACTCCCTTGCACTAAAAGGCCATGGTTTGGATCATAGGTGCCATGGTTTTATTGGATTCACCTGGTCATCATATATTCACGACATATTCATATTTCCATCGAGCAAACTGCACAGATGTTCATATGAGATATTAAATAGAAGTAGGACCTACATCACTGCTCCAACATTAAAATAATATGGCTGAACTATGTTCAAATCTATGCAATGCATTAAATAAATAATATAGTTCAGAATATAATAATATAGTCCATGCCTCACAGGCTCCATGAAATCACAATTGGAGTATTGTTGCTTTTTAATCCATGTTAGAGCTATTACACATGTATGTTTCTAAACATAGGACTATACAGAAATCTAAGGTTTCTGACACTTGGTTTGTACCAAAATGAACAGCTTTTAACCACAATCAAAACTTCAATATATCCAAAAACTCTTTTCCTTTTTTGCCTTAATTATGAATTATATCATTAGGAGCCTGTGAGCTATTTTATTAAAAGAGCTTATTAAATAAGTAGTTTTTCTTTCAGACAGGAATGGCAAGCATTAAACTACAACTTGGCAGAGCAACATCTTCCTTCCTTGTTTTCTACATTCCTCAGCGGGATGATCAGGACAGTCTGCCAACTCGAAAATTGTCATAAGTTGTTGAAAAAAACAAAAACAATAATAACAACAGAGGCAATGGTTAAAGATAATCCTAATCCACATGCACATGATTTAATATGCATTTCCCAAATCACTCACATAATTAATACAGAAAACTAAATGTGAGAGAGGATTATATTAAGACAGACACAATAGCTCTGCCAGATCAACTCTGTAAATCATTCATGAGGAAAACAAGCCACGCAAACCATTTTACAGTATTTCCTGTCTCTATAGGCCAAAATCCGATCAGGGAAAACAGTCTAATAAACTCTCAATATGACAATTGATTTAATCTGTACTGAGGTCTGCTGTCATAGAAATTACCCATATAGCTTGACGTAAGCAAACTTGGTGTGTAAATTTAATTTGGCTTCAGCCATCCTATCATCCTCCTCTCTTTTTTAAAGGGCTGAATTTAAAAGCACAGCACCTTTCCTTGAGGCACTGACTCTTCATTTCTGTCCACTGTCCTCATTATGTTTTTCACTTAAATGACATTTGGCAAGTGTAAGGTTATACCCATGAGCACCAAAGCACTGTGAATGGAAACTGTTTGCTCACAAGGAGGAACCAATAGAAAATGTTCTGGAACAGCAGGAAATAATATGAGCCCCAGGTGAAGCCAAATTAGTTAAACGCATATGAATAACATGCCAGGTTCAAAAGGAGATTGTGATTTTTAAAGAGATGGTGCAATTATTAAAATTTTATCATTTATCGAGTTAAATTTTATTGTTTAGTAAAGTAAATTATTTTTGAGTTTACTGTTAGTACTGTACGTCATCAGTCATAGGGATCAATGACAGAACTGCAGATAGTATGTCTGGGAATGTATTTAAGCCACACACTTACATGTCTAAACATACTTAAAGGGGTCATATGATGCTGCTAAAAAGAACATTATTTTGTGTATTTGGTGTAATGAAATGTGTTTATGCGGTTTAAAGTTAAAAAAACACATTATTTTCCACATACTGTACATTATTGTTTCTCCTCTATGCCCCGCCTTTCTGAAACGCGTCGATTTTTACAAAACTAATCGGTCTGAAAAGCGAGGTGTGCTCTGATTAGCCAGCTATCCAGTGCGTTGTGATTAGCCGAATACCTCAAGCGTGAGACGGAAATGTTACGCCCCTCACATACTGTTGATGCCGTGTCCGGCCGGAGCGACGAGACATAAACATTAAAACCCACACTTACATGTCTAAACATACTTAATCAACAGTCAATAAGTAGCCTAAGCTCTTCAGCAAATTCAGCACTTGCATAACTAAATTTATTTATTTATTTTAAAGACCATTGATATGTCCATCCAGATGTCCTACTTTGATGTATATCAAGTAATTTCACAAGGCTTTAAAGGGGTCATATGATGTTGTAAAAAGAACATTATTTGGTGTATTTGGTGTAATGAAATGTGTTTGGATGGGCTTGAGTGAGCGGAGGCGGGCGTGCTTGTGGCAACCACATGTGACGACCCCGGACTCATTCTCGGATTCTTTTTGGGTTGATACTGTTGTGATATGTTTTAATTTATGCTACACAGCACTGAGATCATTAGCATTTTAGCAGCATGGAAGCTCTAACTCAAATTACCCATTGCAGGGAAGTCTATGAAGATACTAGCTAATTGCATTACCACCCTTTGTCACAGTGCATCTTTGCCTCAGAAAATGCAAGCTCAACTGACTGATTTATGAAAATATGCCATCCACACTGAGACGCATCCCTTTTTCTAGGTCAGGGTTATTGCTGTAGACAGACTAGCCTGCATCACAAGAAAATTTCACTCAAGAAAACTTCTGCACTACTAAGCTCAGAAACCCAAACAGCTTTACATACATGACAGCACAAGTTCTCTACTTCAAACACTTGCTTCATGCAGTTGCCATTTATCATTTATGCAAACTCTATAAATGGTTTATGCTAGCTGTACAAAATCCCACTTAACTAAGAATATGACTAAACGTTCCATGACTGCTTCTCTGAGCCGTGCCGTAATGTGACAGAATTCATTAACATCACCCACAGAGAGTTTGGAGCACATTCCTGGCAAAGAAAGGGTGCAATAAAATCAACCAATCAGCTTTAAAGGCCAATACCGCTGACCCTGTTGCATGTTAGTAGCTAAATCAATATTATGAAAAGGAGGATTGCTGCTAAGCAGAAATGGCTCCCTTATCAATGATAGAATGTGTCAGTTCTATTTTAGCAATAAAAATGACCTTTCGGTGCTATCTAGGGCGTTCTCTCAATAGCTCCCTGCAGAGAATATTAAAATGCAGTTAGATTTTTCACACTTGTCAACTGAGGGCTTTTAAAAATATAGTCCTGCCTTTCCATATCAAGAAACTTCAGCTTTGTGGAATGCAAGAGACTTGATAGACATCCTAACCATCCTGTGACCACTGATTTCTGTGCAATATTTACAAAAGGACTTTATATTAAAGCATTAAAAAAAATCTTACATACAATTTTTTTCTAATAAAAACTCATCCTAAAAACAAATAAAAAGTAAAATGTGAAATTACATTTCAGTTAACAGTTACTGGGGCTACTTTTTATTCCAGTGACTGTTTCTTAGAGTAGATTTATTTTCAAAAATCTATTTCTGTACATACACAAACCTTGAAATCCTGTCTACAAAAAAGCTATCAGACATTTTCACTGTTATTGCCCAAGAATAAAAAGATACAGTTCAATAAACACACATTGACCTTAGTGACAACATGCCCCAATAGCAATTCATCTGAATATCAACTATAAACACATAAAATAAATAGCATTTCCAAAAATGGACCTGTCAACTCGTATAACTGTCTGGGTTACAGAGACTGTGAAGTTCTAAAAATACTCCAATGGAGGATGCGTGCAAATGAGGAGTGATGATAGGAATCTTTCTGGATTTTTACATTCTCAAAAAAAAAAACTCATTCTGTATGATTTATAAGCTTGTTTCCCCATGGGGGCCTCAATTTAGGTCCCCATGAGTCAGTGTGTATTCAGGTTTAAGTCCCCACCGGGATAGAAAACATGTACACACACACATTATCTCAAACTTATAAAAATTACAAATTTAGAAATAGAATAAATTGTAGTTGAAGTACTAAAAAGATTAAATAAAAATAACCAAAACTTAATAGAAACACAAGGAATAAAAATGTTAAAAAAAAAAAATACACATGTATATTACAAAATTAGTAAAAAAAACCTAACCTTTTTTTTTGTTTTTTTTTGCTGCCGTGTGTTTGGAGTTTGAACTCCGTCAAGTTAATTCTTTATCGTCAATTTTTTTTTATCTTAAAATCAATTTTATACCCCATCATTTTCGTTTCTATAACGTGTGAATATATCCCCTATCGTATTCTACAACAAAAACTCAGGACCGCTTCCCACGTATCGACAAGAACACGAAAGGTTCAGTAGACTTTTTGCTTTAAATGAATGGTTATTGTCATGGTGTAAAGAACAGAAACTGCTCTTTGTTAATAATTGGAATCTTTTTCTGGCCTGCACCCCAGCAGAGTCGGAGCGGAACTCCTGTCGGAAACATCTCCAGGACGCTACGCTCCATATGACTAGTAAGGCCCAAATTGAAAAAGGTTAGAGAAAACCGTAGGTATAGTTTGAGACAGCGCCATTGGTTTGGGATTACTCACCGCTGACTGGACGAGACATCTGTCAATCAACGTATGAAGAACCAGCCGAAGAACAGCAGAGTCGTGGTGGAAAGTTCGGAGATGGTATTAAAGTAGCTCAGTTTAAATGTATTGTATGAATTGCTCTTACTATGGAATAAAAAATACGGAGTGTATATTTACATTTAGTTAAAAGTGGCTGTAAACTATCAGCTCCAGTGGCGCAGATGAATAAGCGCTTGTCGTTGGCTTATTGATGCGATCGACCCAGGTTCGATCAGCTCCAGTGGCGCAGATGAATAAGCGCTTGTCGTTGGTTTACTGATGCGATCGACCCAGGTTCGATCTTGCCTTTTGCCGAACTTTTTTTTTCTCCCTTTTCAAATCTTGTATCATAACACCTGTATAAAAGCTAGCGATCATGGGCTATCTCATATAGGCTATTGCATATAGTAATGTGACTCTATTAATTGTTTGTTGTTGTTTTTTTACCTTAACAAGCAGACTAAAAGTTAGACATGTAGGTGTATACCGTGGATACCAATTTATTTGCTATGCTCATTAATGTAAAAGAATGCTAGACATAGCATAATTGTTTTTATATTGACTTGTATTAAATAGCCTAAACTAAAAGAACGACTTGCGGATTGAAGTCTGCCAAGGTATCTAGTCTTTACAGTGCTTTGTTATATGGAGCTGTTTGGTAGATCGCGATCTATCTAATTCGTTTGTCTACACCGTAATTAAAATGCGGCAGACTTAATGACTTTAAAAAAATGGCAGAACACCATATAACTCCAAACCGGCAGTAACTTCATTTTGATGCACGGCTAAACTCAATTTGAGCGTTCCAAACAAAGTGAAAGAGCCGTAACTGGTGTTATACGGTGTTCTGCCTTGAAGGCTTTTCGAAGTTACGGTTGAGACGACCCATTATTTTCTCTGAAAAACAACGAAATTGACTCAAGATACTTATGCACAGGATAAAGGATGTCTTGAATGTCCCCAAAATATCAATAACTCATTTTCGACAAAACTCGAAGTTACGGTCTTTTGCCTTTGCATGGCAGTAGTGAATTGGCAAATTACAGACCCATTTCAAATCATCCGTTTATGTCTAAAATTTTAGAAACAGTGAAAATATAAAATATAAAAAATATGCACAACAGAAACCCATTTACCCAAAGTGTTTCTGATTACCTGAGGGAATTTCATGTGCATTGGCTAGTTCTTTTATTGAACACTGTAGTCACCATGAACTTCAGCTTTGTTAGTTTCCCCAAGCCAGGCCGGATTCAGAAGAAAATACGCTCAATTACGGCTTGTGTCCATCAAACGGCCCCTTTTTCTCCTCTTTTTGCAGCCCTGTTTTTTCAGTCAGCCATCCTGACAGGCAGAGTGCTTCTCCCCATTCCAGATCGGGCTATTGATCAACTGACTTGAGACCAGCACGTCTCCTTGATACGGCAGTGTGTTTGACTGATGGTATGTTCTGGGGTTGGGTGTGTCAGCATGTGTGTGTGTGAAAAGCACGGCAGACATTACAACCGAAGCCTTCTCTGACAAAGGTTGATTCACTCCATTGAACTATGAAGTGCAGCAATTTAGTTTTACTGTGAATTGATGGCTTGTGAATGAGTACTAGATGGGGTCAGTTATGATACATGGGCATTCCCATCTCACCTTGGGTTCTTCTTTGGAGTGCTGGCATCTCATTAGCTTGGCTTTTCTGGCTCTCACAGTTGTGTTTAAATCTGCACAGTCAGTCTAAAGTCCTTTGGTGAAGCAAAGCTAACATTTGCAAAGTCAGTTTTAATGGAGTTTTAATGACCAAACTTGAACATAGTTTTTCTGTTTGCATTCAAGGCGAAATTTGTTTTTCTCATCTGTTTTCTCGGTTTAAGTTTAAGCTCTTTATCCTTTGTAGATCTTTTGAGTTAAAAAAAAAACTAAGATCTTGCTGCAGCAAATCAATACTACTTCAGAAAGTCATCAAATCAAAGTGGTCTTCTCCTGTTCGATCCCGACGGCTGAGAAATGTTCTGTTCTGTTGTGGTCTTGTGGCATTTATTTGGAGATTTATTAATCGAATGATTGTGACCTCATGACTATGCTGTAAAACATTAAATGTCATGTGCAAAACGATGCTGCAATTGTTTCATATGACATATTTACATCAAGAAATAATCATGACACAGATCACACTGAATGAGACTTAAACTCTTCTAATGGCTTTTGTAAGTCACCATTATACAATTGATATTCTTCTGTTTGTGTGAAACTGCTTCATGTCTTCGTCATTGAATGACATAAAACAGTAGTGTCTTGTTTTGATTATCACTGACCGGGTATGAGATGTCAAGTTGCAGTGACTTACTCTTGAAAGAAATTCACGGTCAAACAGAGATTTCTGTTTATCAAACCATTCATCACTTGTCTCGCTGTGAATACATTAATGGTCCATTGCGGTAAAAGGCAATATGCTGGATGTTTAGAGCTTGATTGGCACTACTACCTGACCGGGTATGAGATGTCAAGTTGCAGTGACTTACTCTTGAAAGAAATTCACGGTCAAACAGATTTCTGTTTATCAAACCATTCATCACTTGTCTCGCTGTGAATACATTAATGGTCCATTGCGGTAAAAGGCAATATGCTGGATGTTTAGAGCTTGATTGGCACTACTAGAGGAAATCAGCAATTCCACACCAATTTGTGTGCAGCATTGCTGTGCTTTTATAATGCCTTAAATGGAGAGTGAATGTTCTGTTTACAAACGGGTTCCTTCAGATCTTTGAGACAAATGGATTTTTGATTATGACCAAAAAAAAAAAAAAAAACTGCAGATACTTGCACAATAATTGTAAGTAAAAAGAAATGCTGAAATCATCAAATTAGTGATGCACCAATACTAAAATTCGAACAAATACTGTTGAGATCATTTTTTGGCTGCTATTAAAATTACTTACTATAATTACTTACTAAAAAAGAAATTAAATATTAATTGAGAGTCTGCTGTAAAAAGTTGTAAATATATATATATGTATATATATAATATGCATGTATATATACAAAAAAAAAACAATTTCAGGCTTTATAATTAAAAAGTTCAAGTTTAATTCTTTATAATTATTTGTGAAATTTACATGCGATTTTGGAGAGAAAATGGTTTCTACACCAGTTTATTTTCAGTATATAGAACTTCATGTTAGGATCAGTGTTAAAATTAACAAAAACTATTAAAAATTGTTTTATTTAATTTAAATAAATCTGAAATAAAATTGTAGATATTAGATGAAAAACTTAAAAAACTTGGAAATTAGAAATGTTACCTAAATTGCAAAGTAACTGAAATAAAATGTTTAAAATGACTAATATATATTAATACATGGATACTAATATATATATATATATATATATAAACACACACACACATATTAAAAATGACAAAAGTACATGACAAAATTACCAAAACTAAAAAAAACACTATGAGATCTACTTACTATTATGTTTAACAGTGTTGTTAAATTATATTTGCTGTGATTTTTTAATAACATTACTAATCTCTAAATGTAAACATGAAATGAGCATGCACAATATAACATACATGCATATGTATGTTTGTGCATATACACAATTTCAACAAATAAATAACAACAACAAACATAACCAATAATAGTAATAATAATAATAAAATCAACAATATCAAAATCTGATATGAAATTGTTATATTGTGCATCCCTTATCTACATACATACTTTTTTCTATATGAAAATATATTAATACATGGATACTAATATATATATATATATATATAAACACACACACACATATTAAAAATGACAAAAGTACATGACAAAATTACCAAAACTAAAAAAAACACTATGAGATCTACTTACTATTATGTTTAACAGTGTTGTTAAATTATATTTGCTGTGATTTTTTAATAACATTACTAATCTCTAAATGTAAACATGAAATGAGCATGCACAATATAACATACATGCATATGTATGTTTGTGCATATACACAATTTCAACAAATAAATAACAACAACAAACATAATCAATAATAGTAATAATAATAATAAAATCAACAATATCAAAATCTGATATGAAATTGTTATATTGTGCATCCCTTATCTACATACATACTTTTTTCTATATGAAAAAATTCACAGAAAATTCATTATGATCACTGGCTGTCAAGTTCAGCTGCAAGTTTGTTTGGTTTGGTTTATGAAACAACAAACCCAGTCCACTTTTATGCTAACCAACAACTATACCACTTAACTATAGCATCTTAGATAATATAAGCAACTGCTAAATAGTAAAAAAAAAAAGCTCTCTTGTTCCTTTAGTCATGTCTCATCCCACCTAGTCATCGTCACACCAAGTATCATTTCTGCTCTCTCAAATATAGGTGCATGACACCTCTGAATACAAGAATAACTGTGCCGTATATATGCAAATAACTGTGATCACTGCATTCTATGCAAGGATGTGTGACGACATGCATATTTGATGTTCTCACTTAAACATCCTGTAAATGCAAATGAAGTGTTCGTACAGTTCCACTGGAAAGAAGAGCTGGGAAGAAATGGATTTAAAAGTCTGATTTTTTTTCAGACTTTTAGTACTGAGTCATAGAGTACTTCAGATGTTTCTCTGTGCTTAAGTGAATCATCTGAGTGTTTTGAAGCTTCATTTTAGCCTGAATAGTTTAACTTAAAATGACTGGCTGTCTTAGGGATATTATATTGCTACGTTTGCTGTAATATCCTAATGCCTGCAGCTTTACTGATAAACCAGAAATGCAGGTGTAAAAGTATCAAGTGCTATCCAAATGTTACTGTATACCAATCGATACAAGTTTCCATCTTTGGAAGAGAAAGCACATGAAGAGGAAAGCCATTCCTATGCGATGTGAAGAGTTATTATGGCAGGCAAGCTTTGTGACCTTGACCAATGTAGCTAAATATTGAGCACATTTGTCAGGCTTGGGAAGCAACAAACCACGCAAACTTCTCGGGAAACACAAACTGGCCCTTGTGAATACTGATAATGCAGGCCAAATGTGAATTATTCTTAAACAGAGGGTTTTTCCTCTGTTCCAGATAATACGCCTCCGCCACAAAGTCCTAGAGAAAGTGTTGAGTAGCACAATGATGGGCCACCATCTGTCGTTTTCTCATTAAAGTGAGGAATATGTTAATGCGTCTTCACAGTCTTGCAGAGCTGCTAAGTCAAGGACAAAATTAGATCGCATCCAACATTGTTATCCATATGTCAAGTATTTCTCTTTTTATTGGCTGATTGAAACTTTATCTCATATTCCTTAGCTTGTAAAAAGGTAAAATGGGGAGTTGGACAATAAAGAATGCCTAATTGGTTAAATAAAAGAGCAGTTAACATAAATTTTACAGAAATTTACATAGGTGGTATTTGGTATTTAGTTTATTTACAATTAAATTGATAACACATTATATGAGGTTCCATTATTTAATGTTGGTAAATACATTCACTAACAATAAGCAATTATTGGTTACACTATTTATTTATCTACAATATATATATATTGTTAATGTTAGTTTATTAAAAAAAATACAACTGTTCAGTGTTAGTTCAAGTCAACTGAGGAACATTAAATACTATTAACAGACACTTTTGATATGAATAATGTAGTTGTGAATGTTGGAATTAACATTAACTAATATTAATAAATGCAAAATATTTTTCATTATTAAGTCATGTCAAAAAATATATTTTAACAGATGGAACATTATTGTAAAGTGTTAGCACTAAATTAATTCATTTGAAATTCTGTTCATTTTAATTCCAATTTTCTTAGACGGTTCAAACTTTAAAAATTTAAAAGGCATTCTCAATTCAATTTTGAATAGTGCACAAGCATATTTGTATTTTTGTGTATCCAGGACAGTATATTTGTTGCACTTAACTATCCACCTCAGGAGACTATGCCTGGATAAAGCATTCTGGTTTGTTTTGCCAGGAGGATTATTCCAAAAGCACTATTTCTTCAGACCACAACTGGATGCAGTTAATACCCTGCAATCATAAGCATCTCTAGACAGCTGTGTTTGCCATTCTCTTTTCAATGAATTTCCATTGGGTTCTTCAAATGGTCGCTGAGATATATCAGACCGTTCAAAGCATATAGCCAAAGAAAGGATGAGATGGAAAAAACAGGGCTTAGAGCTGGTTACGTTACTCTTACGTCATGGACTATCTGGAGGACAGCGCAATGTATGACTCAAAGCCTCAAATCAACAGCTCTTGAAATCACAGCTCTCCTGAGTGCATCAATAATACATGACGACCCACTTTTTGGTCTCAAATTAAGACATAAGACTACTGCAGAACTGTCCCATCAGTTGCTTTACGTCAGGAGTGATTTATGCATTGGTACTTTGACCATTACAGTCTATACTGTAGGTTTTTTTTATAATTTCTTATTGAACAGGACGATCTGTTTTTCTTTGGCAGACTATTCTTCAACTAACTTCAGCATTATGTAACCAGACATTTTGTTATTTCACACAGAATACAGTTCACTCCTTTCATAGGGATCACAAAAATGTTAATTGCACTTATGCAGCAGAAGTGCTTGTAAGAAGCAGTGCAAATATGAAGTCATTTTGTCCCAGCAGCAAAATAAAAACGCAGACAATGTTCATTGAGGCAGCCTGCATTTCTGTGCCACAGACATTTTCACCAGTGCATTAATTAAGATTACAAATAAACATCTCTGAATGTCATGAACCCAGATGCTGAAAACAGATATATTGTGCTATTTTTGCCATATGTTGTGATTATTTTGTCATCGGATTTGTCTGGTTTTCATAGTAGAATGAATAACCAATCTCAAATACTTGCATGATTTTATCAAGCAAAACATTTGGTAACATGGTCTATGAAGACTATGCATACCATTAAATTATTTTCCTCTAGTAAAATTATTTTTTACGGCAGTAGTTGACAATAAGTGACTTTATAAGCGATTCAATTATTAATCTAACTGATTCACTCAAAAACACTGATTCATTCAGTAAGGGAACAAGTGACAATTTCATGAGTGAGTCATTGAATTATTCATTCAACCAATTCATTCATAAATGCTGATTCATTCAGGTACTGTAGCTTTGCTGTAGTTCCCTTTCAGTCGGTCACTACGAGTCACGTCGTGACCGACAAATTGGGATATCGCTTCGATAGACCAATCTACTTCGAGTGTAAACTAAACGAGCCAATGCACATTGGCATGCAATTATTGCATCCAGCTGCCGCTGATCACAGCGTGAGTATAATAAGGCAACAGGTGCAATGCATACCAGCTTTTCGCTTCGGAGCCGAGCGACAACATCGTTCTGCTCTATGTTTATTTCGAGAACTACGAGTTCAGCACACTCTCGGAAGCTT
>NW_015666536.1:269865-283777 GCF_001515625.1 Sinocyclocheilus rhinocerous
TTTAGTTTACACTCGAAGTAGATTGGTCTATCGAAGCGATATCCCAATTCGTCGGTCACGACGTGACGTCTCCGTTCCCTCCTTCAGGGAACGAGGGTTACCATACGTAACCGAGACGATTTGTGTGGTGCTATTTTCGTTGATGGAGCAAAAACAGAAAAAAATAGTGATACCACTAAAAACACACAACTAGACATATATACAGTGGCGGCTCGTCGGGAGAGGCAGGGGAGGCACAGCTTCCCCATTTTTTCTATCGCGAATGTGCCGAATCTGCTGATAGAGAAGGGTAGGGGGAGGCCGGGGGAGAGGTGTGCCAATCAGCATCGAGTGTTCACTTTCACCGCTGAGTAATGTTGCGAAAAAAACCCTCGCAAGGGAGGCTAGCCTCCCTTCTGATATCAACCAATCATCAAAGAGACGTATTTATAATGCACTGAGAATAAAGCATTGTTCTATATATACAGAGTTTATAAGGCCACAATGGCATTCAGAATAAAAATTCTGAAAATGAATAAAGGCATTAACACATTTTTACGGTCATTAACACATTCATTAATGGTCATTGTGGAGCAGAGTGTCCATACTGTTGGATCTGGAATGATCCCTTTTCGAAAGCACAGCTCAAATTACATTCCAGTATACACCTAGACTACATCAGAAAATGCCTCTTTGGTTGTGCTGGGTTATTGTTGCGTTTGAATTATAGTGTTGCACTATGGAGAACAATGTTATGACAGGCCAGGAGCAGCAGTGAAACAACAGGGAAAGTGTATGCAATTATTTATTTATTTTTATTTATTTATTTAGTCATTTAGCAGACGCTTGGAGAGAACATTTTTTTTTAAATGCAGTACAGTGCCCTGCAATTAAATTTATGTGGCCAATAAAAGTTCATACATGGTATGTTTCTCTCATTTAATTCACTATTGATAAAAAATAGCTTAATATGCAAAACCACAAAAATCAATGAATAGTTAATCATGCATTTTTACTATTAGCAATTTTTAATTTTGCAGGAAAATGCTAAGCACATCAACTGCAGTATCCTTTCTTCTCGTCTAAATGAAACCGGGTCTAATTGCATTGATGTCATTCTCTCTAAAGGGAAGGCATAAATCAACTGAAGAGTCACATGCTTGTCTTTTATGAGACAATTCAGTCTTGCATTATTGCATGCATAGCATCATAAACAGGCCATCATCCCTGCACACATTACACTCCCTATCGGCCTGTAAATCAGGGAATTAGTGTATGCAAGAAATAATGCATCTAATACCTCCTGCTGCATGCACTTCATCTCTAGGACAAATATGAATCTATTTCGGAAGGGGAATTCAAACAGGATGGTTGCTTGAGCACTTAGCAGCCATTTACAGATGCACACGTCATTTGGCTCTGACTATAAAACACGTTATGTAAACTATTCAGATGTCGTCTCCCTCCAGAAGGAAAGCCATGTTTTTGGAGGAGATATTACAGAGAGGGAAGTCTTGAGGCTGCGGCAAAACTAATCCAGTTTGTTCCACCAGTAAAAGAGAAGCTATTCTGTACCACAGCCATCAGCTTGGGAACTGCTAGATAAGCACATGTATGTTGCTTCTCTTTTGCATTGTAAGAGGTGGTCCCATGAGTGCGGCTTTATGGGAAAATGTGGCCAAGCCCCACTTTAGTAACTCACAGTTTTGACAGCGGCTCATTTAAAGCTAAATGCATACGGTTAAGATGTTTATGTGGAAATGGAGCTCGACTACAGAAGCTGTGTCTAAATTACCCAAGTGCCACCAAACTATACATCACCGCCGGTGCAGTTAAAACAAGTGGTAACCAAATGTCAACATGAAGGTGATGCTATGTTAGTCGCAAGCTCATTTAATATCCATTTTCAGACGCTCATATTGTAAACCAAAATCTCTCCTAAATATAATGACAATAATAACAGATCACAAACATTTTAAAATGCATTCCGCCATCGAAAACATATCTTTGCATTGAGAATATGAAAACCAAACATGCCAGCTATATTTGGTTGATGCTTCAATTAATGATGCACAAACCTGACAAATGTGTGTATTATTATTGGTCAGGGGAAAAAAATTACGGGCTGTGCCCTAACCTGACCTATTTTTGGCCTAGATTTAACAGAAGATGGATTCTGTTCTTTGGATCAGTTGATACTGGATTCCCTTGGCCATTTGTTGTCTTGTTTGTCTTGCAGCTTGACGCTTAATGGTAGTCTAGTACCTATACTCGGGTGTGAGTTTTAATATGAACAGCAAGATCATTTGTCCTCCAATACACATCTCGTTGTATTAGACTTTCACTTCTCTGTGAAATACTGTCAAAGTGCAATTTGTGCATCAGCCTGTGCAAGATTGAATGGAGACGAGGCATTTAAATACATTACAAAAGGTTATATATAAGACTACATTGATTATTCATGGGCCAGTTGCATAAACTTAGCCACTATGTTGAGACTATGTCTTAAGAACTAGTTTGACCAACTAGCAGTTAGCCAAGAGGTAACCAGTCTTATTTTTCAATTCAAATTATACCAGTCTTCCTTTTTGTAACTGATTTTAAAAAGTTAAGAGCAATCTAGAAGAAAAAAAAAATACATGACTAACTTTTTAAGACTACTGTAGTCTAAGCAGTTTATGCAACCAGCCCCAGTATTCACATTAAATGAGCATATAAATAGAGTGATTTTATTAATGACAGAATTTTCATTTTGGGGTAAACCATCCGTTTAAACCAACATACAGTAATTTATCAAAAGTAAAACCTAAATATTTAATTAAATTAATTACTTATGTAACAACATTTGACTATTTATTAACAATCAGTTCAGACAATCAATAATTTTCAGAATCTAAATGTAATATCTTAATGTAATATAAGTATTTGATAAGTAATGTAAGTATTTGATACTGTTGTGGTGAGTTTTTTCTTTTACCCCTGATGTGAGCCTGCAGATAGTAGATTAATTCTTCAGACAACGAGCATCACGGAGCCAGTGGAGGATGGCTGACTTATTAGCATCAGTGTGGAATGGTCCTCCTAACAGCACATGGGCTTATCATTTTCCATTACATGGTACAGGCACTACCTGTGCTCCCTTCAATGAAGAGGTCATTAAAGTATTCCTATTAATCTGTTCCCCCATGAGGCCTTACCAATGTGCTCATATTTCATAAAGTCTCAGCTGATACTGCCAAAGCATAATAATTAGCAGACCTAAGAGAAGAAACTAGTTACAGTATGTAGCTACAGCAAGCAGCATGTGGACAACAAGGTTTATAATGATAGGGTCACAGTACAAAAATTGCAACTGCATTAATTAAATCATGACCAGTATTTGGCTAATGGCTAAAGTTGTTTTCAACATGTTATTTGAGCACCTGGAATATGGAATAATATATGCTGAAAATTCAGCTTTGCCATCACCGGAATAAATTACATTTTAAAATATATTAAAACAGAAAACAGTTACTTTAATTGTAATAATATTTCACAATATTACTTTTTTGATCAAAATACATCCAGCCTTGGTTGAGCATAGAGACTGTCAAAAACATCTCAAATAAAATCTTACCAACCCTAAATTTTGGAATGGTACTGTCAATGTTAGTAATTGTTTCACAGATATAAAACAAAAGCTTAGTACAAAAGTACTATACTCTTGATTTGTGTGTGTGTGTGTGTGTGTGTGTGTGTGTGTGTTTAGTGTGTGCGTGTGTGTTTTTAGTAATTGCATTTTATGGCACATTTTACTAGAAAATATTAACAGAACATTGTGTTATATACATACTCATACCCATGCTGGTGAATATCTGTGTGGAAAACAACTGAAAAATATGGTTGCATATAAAATTTTAAAAAATCCGTCAAGCGTTTAATCTGACATTAGGCGATATATCTTTCTTTGCAATTCAATACTACACCCACAGAAATGCCCTGATGACTCTGTGGATTGCCAGGGGGTAGCATTGTGTAAGACGCTGTACAACAGAAGAATATATATCCAACAATCAAGCTCCAAAGCAAGTGATCTTAAGCAAATGCCAGGGCCCCCTATAGGAACATTTCTTCACCTAAGTTTTTCTCTTTGTGTAACAGTGGAACTCGTATTCTCTTCTTTCCGCTACAATAGAATAAAAGTTCCAGCTGAGCAATTTATCAAACCACAACATCAATAGAAGCTCCCTTTGTATAGTGAGTGCTTTTAGAGAGGTGGTTGTGATAATGGAACAAAAAACATTGTGAAGCAGCATGAAGTCAAGTTCAGATGTTGTCGGAATGCATAAGCACAATACTGAAAATAAGGAAACATTCTGACACACAAAACCTTTTAGAACATCACCATATTTTCCAAACAATATCAAATATATTGGATGAGGGCATTTTCATTGGGGGCAATATTATAAATGAAGCAATATCCACTGTTCATTGACATACTCTGCACTTTAGAGCATCTCAGCTTCATCATTTGAAGACACATACATTAAATCTTCAGACTATCTATTGAAGTTTTGTCTTTTTGCAGGCAAATCCTTTATCTCATCCTAAGAATTAAGAGCTTTATTGAGGTATTAAAAATATAGACAACCTGACAATCAAGGCCAAGGATGATCTCTGATTCTTTGACTTTATTCTACCAATATGTCACGGCCATTTTAATGATTTATTGTCCTCTACGAATGCATGAAAGAATATTAAACCTTTTTCTCACGCAAATTAAAAATCTGTACAAGTATATATACAGTACATGTATCTGCTCCTAATGTCAGTTCAAACAAACGCATCACAAAATGATAATTATAATGTACTGAACATCAGTATTATAACCATTAGATTAGTAACTTTATCCTTTCTCAAATATTTATTATCCTAGAAAACAATTTAATTTCTTTTAGTCTAAATGACATTTTAGTTGTATCTATTTTTTACACAGTATACTCTTCCTTCTCTTATTAATAGAGTCATTGTTTTACTATGGCAAAGTCAAGTGCAAATATTAATGTGAATTTTAAACGTTCAAATAAATAAGAAATACATATCAAATTAGCTTTTGGATTTCTATGCTAAATTTCACACAGTCATTGGATGCTTCCAAAATAAGAAACACATTATATCTATGAAATATTATGAAATATTTTGAAACTGTTGACAAACTGTCTGTCAAAACTATAAAAATTACTAATTTTTTTGTGGGATATGGAATGCAGTTTCTCACTGCGGTTCTCTTAAATTCTAGTGGGGATCAACCTTCTAGAACGTTCCCGTAGGCTAAGATTATATGAATAGAAAACAATCTTTCATTTGTGTCATATATACAGCAACAGAGTGTGACAGATGCCTGGAGCACAGGTCTGGCAGTGTCTGCAGTGACAGCTGCACATCAAGGTCACATCAAATGATGCTGGTGCTTCATATTTCAGAGAAATTGAACTTTTGGCCCATAAAACTTAATAACACATTTGAATGGGTTCATTATCCCGATGCATTTGTAAATTGTGATACTTGGGTAAAAGCACAACATGTCAGCTTAATGGGGTACAAAAGCCGTTAAAGTGGAAATAAACTCTCTCTCTCTCTCTCTCTCTCTCTCTCTCTCTCTGTGTGTGTGTGTGTGTGTGTGTGTTACAAACTATTATTTTTATTTAAATTATAACAACAAATATTAAATTATAAGATAGCCCCTTATACCTAGGACAAGAAACCCCTAACTAAACTTTTACAAAATGTATGAATGACTTTTGATATCAATCTTATACTTTTTAATATATTTTTAAAGTGTTAATAATGTAAAAAAAATAAAATAACTATTCCGTTTAAAATTGTATTTTGACAATTTAGTGGAATAATTGAAAAACACTGACAGACAAAGCATAATCCCAGTAAAAGAGATTCATCTGAAAGGTACATTTATTCTATGAATTATGTACAAGCGTATGAATATTTACATATTTAATTGCACTATTTAAATTGAAGATATGTCATAATAGCAACATCATGAATGCAAATTGAATGATTTCAAGCAAAAGTCTTAAGGTTTTAATGAAAAACGAATATGTCTGAAATGTATATCTAATCCATGGAAATAGTGAATAATAACGCCATTAATTACAATACATATTACTTTTAACAGGCCTTCTGTGCCACAAATCCCTCACAAATAGACCAAGAAAAAAAAACATTCAAAATTACATTCATGATATTGTGATATTAAACATAATATTTTCGGGAGACACAACATTAGATTAATCTTACCATATAGGTGATAATATAAATAATAATAATAATTATTAAATAAAAAAGTATTATTATTATTATTATTATTATACATTGTAATAACAAATTATTACATTATTATAAAAAAAATTAAACCAAGAGAATCAATAAACACACACACACACACACACACATACAGATATACACATATGATAATAAAATTAATACATAATTTATAACAACAAAATATTATATTAATATTAACAAATTGCAAATAAACGAAAGAATGAATGAATGAATGAATGAATGAATGTATGAAATATCCATCAGTGGTCTCACCTTTTTTTTTTTGGTCCACCCCATTGAATAACTGTCTGTCAACAGATACAACAAGCAATATTGCTTGTGACACCTCTGTGGTTAGTATGTTCACTTGTGAGAGAGAAGACCTCTCTAAGCGTGTAGCTAGATTTGCTGACCTGGCTTAAGCCAGACTCCTGGGTCATGTATTTTTAAAGGCTTTCAGCTGATGAAACGACAAGGAGAAGTGCTACAACCGCTCATCAGTGTTGCTGAGAGCAGGGAATGCCCATCGGAGGAATCCCAGGTTGCTGGGAATAGTACCCATTACTGAGAGAACTCAACTGGTTTAGAGAAAACAAGTCCCTGAGCTAATTTAGCTTAGTTAATTGTCTACTACATGAAGTGTGTCTTGTGCTATACATTAAAGAACACAAGTCCCATTTCAGTAGATAAACAAATAGATTTCAAACAGCGCAAAGCATCACAATAATATTTTCATTTAATAAGTAAAATGCCGGTCTGAATCATCAATGGACAGACTCATCTCAAGTGACTCACAAATTTGTTATCAAAGTCACTGCTTTTAATTAAAATATTAAATAGCACTTTCTGTATTATTGTCTGCTGGCAGGAAAATAAAGTGCTGGATATTTAATGGAAATCAAGGAAATCAAGTGTGATATTGCCTTCACTCATGCTCAGATTATGGATCAAGACTGACTCCAAACTCGAGACTCGGAGAGAGACAGATGCATGCATGAAGCGGTAAGGCACTGTGACAGGCCACTATTACATATTGAAATAGTGCTCCATTCATCCACAGGCTTTATAAGCTCGATGTTTTTCTATTCTGCCTGCTCGTACATCACTGTCAGCTGTAGTTTCGATCACAACCCCAATGACTGCTTTCTAAATCTCAACCGAATTGTCCTGCTTTCACGCAGGCTATAAGTTGTCTGTTGGGTGGTCATGCTACATGTTCTTATAAATGATCGAGCTCTTACAAGGACAGCTCTCATTTTCAACCAGAGGGGAAGTTTGTCACAAAACATGAGTCTTTTATGGTGTGGCCTTGGTAACAGTGCATCTGATGCAACAGAGTAAGATACATAAAATGATAGCTAGCCCAGCCATTTTATTTGAAAAAATGTTTAAAATATAATTTACACCATAGAATGGTGTTTATTATTATTTTTATTTTTTTTATGTATTTGTTCAGAAAACATGCCAAAAGTGATACTGTAGACAAATGAAATAAACTAGTGAGAAAGAATTCCACAGGGCCAAAAGTGTCCATAGTTATTATTGCAACAGATGCACAAGAAAACTCCAGGGTGTTTATTGACTTTTATGATCCAGAGTTTTCTCACATAAATCCAGAATTTTAAAATATACAATCTTTTACTGAATCTGAATGATTACGGTACATTAAAATTTTGATAGTCGAAAGAAGGAGTTTACCCGTTTAAATGTTTTGGTAAGTTTTGGTAAGATTTGTTTAATGTTTTTGAACAAAGTCAAAGATATCAGTTTATCAAAAATACATAAATATTTTAAAATATAATTTATTCCTGTGATGGCAAAGCTGAATTTTCAGTCTTCAGTGTCACATGATCCTTTATAAATCATTCTAATATGCTGATTTGGTGCTTAAGAAACATTTCTTATTATCAATGTTGCTGTTTAATATTTTTGTGGAAACCATTATCAAACCATTTGTTTCAGGATACTTTAAAGAACAGAAACTTCAAAAGAACATCATTTATTTGGATTTGAAATCTTTTGCAACATTTTAAATGTCTAAGTATTTTAAATGCTACTTTAAATGCTTAAATATTACTTTAAATGTCTTTACATTTTCTTCCAAAAATCCATTTCCACCACATCATCTCCTCTACACAATGCTATTAAACAAAATATGGTGGCAGAAGTGATCATGACTTTCAACAAAATTCTCAATTGATGAATGTATTATTGTACACATTGTACTAGTGAGCATGTGAAGAGTATATTTTCAAGGAGTTTTCAAAAGGTCCACAGAAGTGCTTATACTGTAGTTGAAATCTTCATGAATGACAGCACTGCAGCTTTTGCAGGAGGAAGCCCTCAAATCAGCATAGCAAGAGGGTTGCGCTGGAGAAAACTGCATGTTAAATAATTGATTATGTACATAAAGCAATGCAGGAGGAACGAAGGGCAGGAAAGAACCTCAGAAGCCTGCAAATAAATCCACAAACACCTAAGCAGCAGCACGACACCCTAGAATCTGTTTTGTTATCTAGTGTAATCCGCAAAATGAGTCCACGAGTGACTGTGGCTTTCTAATATAAATCTATTGATAAAACTGTCAGTCGTCCATGATTGTGGCTATTAAGAAATGTATTAGCTGTGGCACAGCATCTTCATGTGCGATCTCACACAGGTCTTTGGGTACTATGCAAATACACTACAAATTGCACAGGGAGAGAGGGGAAAAAAAACATTTTTGCATAATTCATAAAGGATGCCTTCAGAAATTACAGCACACTGCAGGTGCAATATGAAATATGAACAGCTATTAACAGGAAAGATTAGTGGCCAAGTCATTTATTTGTGATGTGCAGTTGTACAGAAGGCATGTAGAATCACAAAGCATGCTGTGACAAGGATGTCCTTTGTCACGAAGTGCACTAAAAATATGCATTATGAACTAACTAAACTCAATCTGTCTCTAATTTGTTGCAACAGGCAAAAGAGTAAAATATATAGTTGATAAGATTTTAATAATGTACAGTAAAAAGAAAATGTGTAGAAGTCCCCTAATAAATTCTGAACTGAATGTTTAGATAAAGAACAACAAAATGTTGTGATTTGTATCTGAATAAGTTCCAAAGGCTATTTGAAATTCCATTTCAATGGCTGGAAATATTTTTAATTGCCTTTCCACAAGTCCCATTTACATCTTCTGAAATGTGAACTGTCAAGACCAATCAAATTAATAATGGTGAATGGTTTTTTAACAATATGTTGTCAGATACAAGAAATTGCCTCAAAATACTAAGATATCAAAAAAGTAGGAGAAATTCCCCCCAGGAACAATGTTAGATAGATCACAAAATTACCCCTTTCCACTGAGTGATATATAGTGGCTTGATTTTTTTTCATTACCTAAATAAATTCCCAAAGCCAATGATGATGACAGTCATTACACACAAGCATTGTAAAGGCTTTTAATATTCCAAAGAGCAACTCAAACTATAGCTCCATGTTGCAGTGTTAACTGACAGATGGTTGTACCAGCATGAGTATAATAGTAAGTAAACGTATCAGGGAAGGCCTGAGCTGCTTCTTAACCATCCAGGTGGACATGGGTGTGAAAGTGCACGATTACATGCATGGGTAACAGACTAGCTTAAATTATGAAGTACAATCGGTGTCCGCAGCAATTAGCTGGCTGTTAGCATTTGTACGGCTACTATACATGGAAAAGATGAAAGCAGGTCTCTCTGTAGCAGCTCCAATCAAATATTTAAACTCAAATTGTTTCACTTAAGGCTGGATTTCTGCTATTCAAGTTTAATGTGCAGAGATAATTACAAGTGCGCCATTCGTAGGTTGACTTATACTGTAGATGAGGGTTATCACTGTGGTGCTTTCACAATATTGCTGTGTATTTGAGTGGTATGACTCAACAAATTGCACGAGGTGTAGAACTATCCGTTTGTCCAAACAATGAATGCAAGGGGCAGTGGAAGTAACTGGGAAACTTGTTTGGAAACAGCAGGTGCAATATCAAAAATATGAACAGCTATTATCAGGAATGTTTAGTGGCCAAGTCATTTATTTGTGATTTGTAGAAGGAAGGCATGTACTGTAGATGTCAAGTAAGCTGTAACAAGGATGTCTTTTGTCACAAAGTGCACTAAAAATATGCATTATGAACAAACAAAATTTAAAGAGACAGACTTTCTTACAATTGCCTGCAAGCTCGGATTCAGATCTGCCTCCATACAATCAACAACCGATGGTTAGAACCAAGTCTCTGCCATACTTTTATTTTTATTTTTTCCCCCTTGATAATCCATTTCACTCAGATGTACAATACAGAATACGGAAGAAATGATCTGTTGCTACTTTTGTTATGTCAACGTTAATGTTATCGTTTACTCACCTTCATGTTGTTAGAAATCTGAACAATTTTATTAACATCCATTTGCATGAATTCAATACCATTGCTCTCCTGCATGCCAACCAGTACTTCACATTTCCGCCACCTACTGACTGCAAGCAACAAGTATGTAACACTGGTTTGTTTTTCACCAAAATTAATCTGATCACTTGAAAAATGATCAGCGAGCAGCATGTACTGTACTTTCTGCTGACACTCTTGGGTACTTTCTTAAGCATTAAAGTAAATCATGATGTACAGCCATTGTACTGAATTTACCCAAATTTGACATCAATTCAGTTATCTAATTTTACATTCTGTAGAAGCAAGAAAGAAAAAAAAAAGAGGTCTGGCACATGACGGTGAGTAAACGCAACAACTGCGGTGTGATTGCAGCTCTCCAGCAGACATACACTCCCACACTTGCCCCAGCCCAGAAATAGATCAAAGAGAATCCAGAAAGTGTTGATTTCCTCTGTGGATGTCCTTATTTACCAGAACAGCAATGATGAGTCAGACTGCAATACGCTGCAGCTCTGTTTCATCAAAACTAAATTAACATTTGCTGAGAAACAGCGAGCGAGGTTAAAGAAACACAAGCAAGTTTTCATTGCGTTCGCTGAAGCACCTAAAGTAAAATGTTGCTCTTCTTCATGTTACTAAAATCATCTTTTCAGTTGTAATAAATCGCATTTGTTTTTCACAAGGTGGCCTAATAAGGTTTTTGAATCTCTTAAGTTTTTACCCAATTCATATTTGTAGAGAATAGCTGTCTCACCAGCTATATTCTCAACAATATTGACAATTTCTTCTGTTTTTCCTCAGCGATGCTTCACAGAAGAGACAGAATGCTTAAATGTCTGCACGCCGTCCATTTTTATCTCTCAGGCATGTCATACATAATGAAGTATAGTAAGAGTGTGTGAAATAGGATTTCTGACACTCTGAGGAAGAATCAGTGCTGAGCAGATGCCACAGAGCATGTCATCTGGGGATTAGCAACTCAACGGTGGAAATGAGAACAGATTCCTCCATCTTTCCCAATTAATTCCTACCTACAACCATATATCATGGTGTCCTGACAGCGTGAGAGGACAAAAGACAACTAAACAGTCATGGAATATGAAATCCCTGGGATGATGGAATGCTGAAATGGGAATAAAATAAGAAACGTGAAGTATTAACACCTTATCCACCTAGTCAGATCAACTGGATCCTAGTCCCATACAGTTTGACCACAACGGCTGATACTTTATCCCGTCTTCTACTTTAACATTCAAGCCTGTCCCCACCATTAAGCAAGGAAAGCCCACTGTGCATCTCAGCCATCCGCTCTCAAAAGCCATTACCAGAGGAGAGGAGAGCAGGTGCGCGAGCCAATATGCGAGGAGACCCCACAGCAAGGCGGAGGCTCTGTAATTCACTTTTTCCATCTCCATGAACTTATGTGATTATGATAAATATGGTATTTTTCTGCAAGGGGGCCATTTGCAGAGAAGCATTTACAAAACAAAAACGGAGTAGGGCAATGGAAGCCAGATCCAAAGCCAGGCAGCCAGTGCCTTTCTCTTGATTTTCTCATTTGCTTTTATCACTGCTGTCACACGTCCATGGGCTATTCTTTATACCTGGGTAGAAAACAGGCCTGTTTTTAGATTAGCCTCGATTTCATTGCATTAGTGGGGTGTTTTGATTAAGACACCTAACCTGAGGGTGCTGCTGTCTGATAATGAGGTGAAGGGGAGACAAGTGAACTGGCTAGAACAATGCTAGTAACTAGTGATAGAAGAAGCCTTTCTTGACATTCTGCTTATTGTTTTCCAAGAGCCGTGTGCCAAATGTCTTTTTTTGGAGCTGGAAGATGAGGAGGGTTTGAATAATGAAAGCGCAGTCATGACTACAAAAGAGAGCTTGTTATTTTTTGCTTCTTTGCTGGCGGTTGCTATTTGGCGAAACAAGTACTCTGGATGTAAACTCTATAGTGGAGCCTCAAAAACACCTCTCTTTGAAATTACCCTTAAAAAAGAACAGTCTTTCACAACTCCTGATGTTGAAACTCTTTGTATTAAAAGAATGAACATAAGAATATAGAACAATCTATACAACTGCGAAATTCATATATATATATATACACACACACACAATATGGTGACTAACTGGGATGTCACACGTACATATACCAACTGTTTTTGTTTTGTTTTAAAGTCTCTCTTTTCTCGGGGTCTGGCACTTTGGAAGTGGGGTGACAGATTAAATGACTGCCTTGACATTTCTCTCTTATTCCCTGTGATGGTTTGCCAAAATAAGAAAAGGAGCACTGTGTGAACAATAATAGATTGAATTAGGATGCAATTTGTTGAGTGATTTTACCCTGTGAATGTGTATTTTTGCTTCGGGGCTTGCCGTACAGAGTATTTCAATAGATTTCAATAAATGCAGACTGTCTCCGCTTTCTTATTTATTCAAGTGTAGAACCTAAAACATCTGTGGCCTGTTACATGAAGCTAGCTGAACAAAGTTTCAGAGTAGGTTTAGAGTTGACAAAACCAAACAAATCCAACCTGGTTTAGATCAGGGGCCTGTACCATGAAGCCAGATTAGCTGGCTAGCCAGATAAGTTTCAGTTTAGTTTGCACCAATCCTGGGTTTTAGGTACCATGGAAGTGGCTTGGCTTTTAGCGGCGTTCATTGCCATAGTAACTTACACTGCACAGCTAACCTGCTCCAGGGCAGGTTATGCTCTGGGTAAGAGATCTCAAACCGAAATTGGACCAATCAGATGTGAGCAAAGTGACACTTGTCTGACGCAAAAAAAGTCATTCCCCCAGTTTCTCTTCCTACAAGTTAAAGGTCACTATAAAGTACCTTAAAATAAAAAATACAACAAAATTGTCTGGCTTTAATGATAATTACGATTTATATATGATTTATATAATTATAATATGATTTATATTACTATTAATCCATCACACACAAGCAATTTTAGTTTAACAATTATTATAAAGCATTTATTTTAAATGAATATTAATATATACAGATCATATGTAATATACATAAGTGGTAGAATCAATAGATAACGCTTTAAAAATCGCTGTATATAACTTCACAAGTTTCACTTGTTTCACTTGTAATAGAGCAAGATCATTTCTTTTATGGACAAGTACTTCAGTGTAAATGCATTTATATTCCTTATATTCCTCGATCACTTAACCTTTAAGAAAAGCGTTT
>NW_015666536.1:284528-286774 GCF_001515625.1 Sinocyclocheilus rhinocerous
GCATAAACACAGTTCATTACACCAAATACACAAAATAATGTTCTTTTTAGCAGCATCATATGACCCCTTTAAAAAATACAACAAAATTGTCTGGCTTTAATGATAATTATGCTATATATATGATTTATATAATTATAATATGATTTATATTACTATTAATCCATCACACACAAGCAATTTTAGTTTAACAATTATTATAAAGCATTTATTTTAAATGAATATTAATATATACAGATCATATGTAATATACATAAGTGGTAGAATCAATAGATAACGCTTTAAAAATCGCTGTATATAACTTCACAAGTTTCACTTGTGACTGCACTAATAGAGCAAGATCATTTCTTTTATGGACAAGTACTTCAGTGTAAATGCATTTATATTCCTCATATTCTTTGATCTCTTCAGTATAAACGTTCTCTGTCAACTCAGAGTTTGATCCAGAGTTTGTGATTAACTCTAAATCGTGTTCACCAGAAAGTGTGACACGTGCAGTAAACAGCCAATCACAGGGAACATGGAGAAAGGCAGTTTGATTCACTTCTCTGCTGAAGCTTAAGCGATTTTGTTATTAAAAATGTAATGAATTTAAATGCATTTACAAGGCAGGAATAAACACAGCTGCTGCAGCAAAATTTTGAGTAGGCAGCAGAAAGAAAATATCTATGTCAAATAATCAGCTGAGTTTAAGAATTGATATAGTTTCACAAAGAGCTCAAAAGAAAATACATACGATCAGTCATTTTTACATTCAAACTTATTTATAGGTAATGTATATATCTAAATTAATTCAAATGCAAATATTAATATTAATAGCCATTAATTTAATAGTTCATATTATAATTATTTGAATATATTATATAATTATGAATAATTATGATTCATATATGAATAAAATAAATAATTAGCAGCAAAAGACAATTTTGTCTCTAAAATACTTTCACTTGTAAACTGCTTTAACTTAAAGCAAGAGATACAGGGGGAGTGGCTTTGCTCACAGCTGATTGGTCCAGTTTATGTTTGGAATCTCTAACCAGAATAAAACCTGCTCCGGAGCTGGGTAGCCTTGTAGCGTAAGTTACCATGGCGACGAATCCCACTCAAAACCAATCCACCTTCTTGAGCCCGAAAACTCAGAGTTTGCTCAAACTAAACGCAAACTTGTAAAAAATGAAACTGGCTTTGTGCAACAGGCCTCTGGTTACATAATTGTTATAACAATCAGCCTTCGAGATATGCTGCTGAGGAAGATGTTTGGATCCGATCCGAGCAGGACAATGCATGCCGGTCCTTCAGTGTGAGAAAAAGCTCATTGCTTACTGCCAACACTATGAGTGCCGGTCCTACTGACCACTTTTGATAACTTCAGACATGCTAGATTAAGTCTTAGTGGAGGCAAGAACATTTACGGAATATGCTGGGTTCAATACAAGTTAAGCTTAATCACTAGAATTTGTGGTATAATATTGATTACAGTCCCTTGTTTTATTAAAAAGAAGAAGATGAAGCAAAAATGAAGGTTACATTGAGGCACTCACAGTGGAAGTAAATGAGGGGAAAAAATGGGAGTATTTTAAAGCAGAAACGCAAAGTAAGATGTATTTAAAAGAATCTGCTCACTAAGGCTGCATTTAATTGATAAAAAAAATAGAAGCAGTAATATTGTGAAATATTAATACAATTTAAAACAACTGTTTACTGAATATTTCAACATTTAAGGATTGGCCCTATTTAAATCCATTGTAAAGTGCCTCATTGTAATTCAGATTTTGTATTTATTTTTTATAGAAAAAGAGGGACAAGTGACAATCAACTGAATATTCCCATGACCTGCTAAGAGACATGCCCACCCACACTGAAGACTGAAAATTGGCTAGTTGGGCTTTTACATTTTTATGTAATCTGCAAATGATTTTATTCAAAGCGGCACAAAGTGAAAGCATACATTTTATCAGTTCATACATTCCCTAGGAATCAAACCCATCACCTTGGCGTTGCTACCACCTGTACTGATTCCACATCAGGAACATACATCATTGGTATGGAAATGGTACTGGCATACATTGGTACTGGCCATTGCAGCTGCTCCTAGGCTTAAAGGGGTCATATGATGCTATTTTAAAGATCATTATTTTGTGTATTTGGTGTAACAGAATATGTTGACATGCTTTAATGTTAAAAAAAACACATTATTTTTCAAATACTGTACATTATTGTAGGTCCTCTATGCCCCGCCTCTCTCAAAC
>NW_015666536.1:286813-297884 GCF_001515625.1 Sinocyclocheilus rhinocerous
AATTGTTATAAGTTGCATCAACGATTTAACAGACTTTAATTGCAGTGTTCTTAATCTTTATAAGTTAGTAGTACTGTTCGGGTTTACAGTGTGGGGGCGTGTTAGAACGAGCCGTTTTAGGTAGGTGTGGCTGACTCTTAACTTTTATAAAGAATATCTCTTTGGATTTGAGACTTTAGTCTTTGCAACTTTACAGATCTTCTTTATGCACCAAGAGCTTGTAACACTCCAAAGAGAAAGGAAAACTTGAAATCGCATCATATGACCCCTTTAAAGCATAGAGTATTAAGTTTAAAAGTGCTGCGGAAAAGGGTTACACAGTCTAGAAGAGATAAACTGGTGTTTGGGAAGGAAAGTAGGTCCTCGGGGCATTTTCATTAGGCCTCCTCTCAGCTCAAGCCAGCCCAGACACGAGTGGGTACCTCTTCCATGTCCTCACACATCCAGTTGGGCTTGCGGACACAGTTAATGTGCTGCCTTCGGGGAGTTCTGGAAGTGCAGTGAGTAAAAGATGAGGTGGAAGTAGGAATGGCCTGATGCAAAACAGCCACAGTACACTGATGACAGTGCGGCTCCCGAGGTATAGCACCAGCGATGCAGAGTGGTGATTCAAAATGTGCTAATAGCTTGACGGAGGCCCAGAGAGAAGTCGAATCTCGTTACACCCACACTCACACTGTGCTCATTATCACCCATAACACTGGAGGAGTAGCAACTAAATGAGGGAGGTTACACATGCACCTAATAAGCAGATTTGTAAACGTCCATTTCATAAACATGGGTAAGAAGTCATGCAATCTGCGAATGTTATTTTTCTTTATGCATGCAATGGCAACAATGAATCTGTTTATACACTTCTGCCAAATGTATAAAATAGTTAAATAAGACAAAATATGCTCAAATGCTTGTTTAATATAATATAATTAAACACAAAAAACACCTACTGTACATATTTCATGAGAGGTTGAGTTAGCTATAACATTTCCATGATTTACCAAACTATCAGATAATTCAAACTGCTTTATTATTATTATTATTATTTCTTGTATTTCCTTTCTTTATGCACCCCTCTAGGATGTGAGCATTGCACTCAAAGTGTAATGTAAAAGTGTATATAAAGGCAAAAAAAAAAAAAACGTACATGAAAAGAGTATGAGTAATATGTACGAATTCACAGCATTCATAAAACCGTAGGCAGGCAAGAAGTCTGTTGTTTCATTGGAAGATCAAGTTATAATATTTTAATTAAAGATTACAAGGTCATTTTTTAATAAAAAAATTGCATACGTGAATTGTTCACAATAAGAAAATACCATGGATTGAGAAAATAGAAAGATTTTTGGATTTAAATAAAAATGCAGAAACAAGATCCAGGAGAAATAATGCCGTGAAATAATTTGATAAATATAATAGCATATTATTGGTTGAATCAGGCAAGCAAAATGCAAAAGCACAAGACCAGAATAACAACAACCACCAAAAAAGTAACGACTCAATCAATGTATATTATTTGCAGAATAACCTCATTGGTTAACTACGCATTTGCATTAACCTTCATTAAATGTGGTCAAAGTCCATCCCAGACCACCTTCAAATGTATTTTCAGTCATCCAAGCATTATCACAATGCACACTGCGTCAATGTGACCAAGTGCAACTATGATTCACTCACTGAAAACACTCAAAAACTCGAACATACTCAATTCAACTTCTTACTTCTCAGGAAATTACTGCATTTTATCGCTTCTGTATAGTATTGATTATAAGTGCATTTCCATCAAGGTGAACTTGCAGCATGTCTAAGGACTCTAGTTAATAGTCTACAGTTGGCTGTATATTCAGAAGGCTGGCTTCTGGCTTCACTAACCACTAAAGCTAAATTAAAAAGCACAGGCCATAACTGAATGCAGGGGAATGGAGCAAAATAACAAAAGACACGAACAGTGGACAGCAACGGAGAAGAGGAGGCATTGCGGGCTGAAGATAAATTGCTGATCCAGCAGACAGTGTCCTACACAGATTGGCTCATGCGATGGACAAATTAGAGCAGTGCCCAGACACATGGTGCAGCTCCAGCAGGGTTTGACTTTGCAAGGCCTGTGACGCATTTGATTTAAACACTCACTCAAAGAAATTGGAATTAAGATTCTGATCTTCTGAAAGGCCTCTTCTTACATATATGGGTCGGTGTGGAACACAAAAGGAGATTTAGCAGAATGTCTAATTCTGAGAAATAAAGTCAGAATTATGATAAACTCACAATTCTGAGAACAAACTCTCAGTTGGGAGAAAAAAAAATCTTTTTTATTGCATGGCAGAAAAATTGCAGAGTTTATATCTCACAATTCTGATTTTTTTTTCTCTGAATTGTGAGTTTTGAAAAGTCAGAATTGCGAGAAACAAAGTCCAAATTGTGAGTTAAAATGTCACAATTACCTTTTTTATTTATTTATTTATTTAAATCGTGGCGGGGAAAAAACTTCTATATCTTAGACATTCTGCAAGTTGACTAACATTTTGTGTTCCACAAGAAAGAATGCCAAAAGGGTTTAGAGAATGATATGCATGAAGTAAATGATGAACGCATTTTCTTAATATCTTATTCGATTTTGCTTAAATGCATCTTGTTTTAAGGATGTTTCAATAGATTCTGATTCTCAAATGCAAACAGAAAATTAACAGTGTCATCTAGTGGTTGCATCTATAAAAACAACTTTCACTTGTGATGTCTTACAGAAATGTACCATGATCTCCACTGTCTCCACTGATCAAATCAATGTACAAACAGAGAATAAAAACAGCTGTCAGGTTGACATGTTAATTTATGACCTGTTTAAAAATGCCTGAACAAATACTAAAATGCATTAGAATTTGCACTGACCTCACTCACGTGTGAATAAATTAAGCTTATGACTTCTGGTGACCCATGCTAATGACAATTTCCCAACTAAATTAGATTTAAAATTTGGAAAAGCTTTCATTAATATTTCATGAACACAGGTTAGGAGACCACCATCATGCCTTAGTACTTTTCCTTGGCTTCATTTAATCCGTACAATAGCCTTGTTTAGACAGTGCTGATAGTTAATCAGCAGGCACTCTACTTAAAATTGTCAGTATACAGCAGTACCACTGTCAGAAACAAATCCTTACAGAATGCTGTGTAGGGTGTTTCTCTAATGGCGAAGGATCAATGAGCGATCATGAGTAAATCAATACACTCTGAGGCCCTGCAACGGTCCAATGAAAAAGTGAACTCTACGTCTGTGGTTTGGAACAGAAATCACCTCATTTCAACAAACAGCCAATCAGAAAATCTCTAAATTAGTCTTTAAAGATGCATTAAAAGGTGAATATATAAAGAAATACATGTATTGGTGGCAATTACACCAACTGCAAATTAACGTCTCCACTGTATGCTTCTCGTTGCATTTAAAAAATAAACTTCGGCTTGAGATACGTTCAATTGCTCCTCTCGTATTCTGAATGCTTTTATTCCAAAAGAGGACGCCAAATTAGTATGCTATAAGTGATGCAAGATCTCTGATGCGCTTTGTGCACTTTTGTGCCAGGGATTTGTCTTCCCCTTTTCAACATAAATGCACTCAAAAGGTGATCTGTAGAGTTTAGAAATTCTCAAAGGAGCTTGTCACCGGCTTTAAAGATTGTCACAACGTTAAAAGTGTTACTAGGAGGAAAGCCATTGTGTAGAGTCATGAGACTCTAGTCCGTCAGAAAAAATAATAATAATTTCATCACATAAAATCAAAAAGTCAGTTTGAACATGAATGGGCAAAAAATGAGTGTAATGGGCTTCACCAATGACATTCTTGATCTACCCTCAATTCAACTTTCTTAAGACGAGACAAAATGGTAAACAAATATCTAGAGAAATGAACATGTTATTGCCTTCAAATGGCCTACAAAGGGGCACAAATGGTCACTCTTGTTGTTTTTAACCACTGTGTTCTGGCATCTTGTTATCAAAGAAATTACATACTGACTTGTTCATGCATACTAAATTGGGTTACCCTGAAGGCCCAGATCTGGTGCTCAAATGCTCAAATTTCTACAAAACAACACTTATCTTAACAGAACTGTTTTCCACTTTCTGAGTACAGGAACTAGAACTCTGGAAACGGCGCCCTCTGGTGACTGGGGTGTGAATACAGGGGAAAAAAATCTAAGCAACACCCAGAGTATACCTGACTGCAGCCTATAGAACAGGGACGGGGTAACACATGGGTGCGGGGCTATGTCGACCTGCTCCATAACTACTTTAATTGACTCGTTTAATGCAGAAGCAACTATATGGACCAATGAACAAATGAATCGTGTTGATATGTCTGTGGTTCAAATTTGTAAAATGTAGAAGTTGTGCAGTTTCACAAAGCCTATACGATGCACAGAGATAAAAATTAAATCTCGCAATGTTCCTGAAAATATTAACTGAATGTGAGCTCTGGTATTTTTTTGGCTTTTACATCAATGTTGTAGTAAGGTACAGGATGTTGGAACGGTAGCAACAACATGTTGCAACTGTCCCTACACTGACAGCTGTGATAAAACTTGGTATATTAGCTTGACACAATATCTTTGACACATGCCAGCTATGCCTATTAGAAGCTAAGAAAACAGATTAAAATTATATGACTTTACAATGTTTCATGCAAACAACGTAGACAGTATCTCATCATTAAAAAAATCTTTTGGTTACACTTTATTTTTAGGTGTCCTTGTTACATTGTAATTATACAGTTAAGTACTGGGTAATATTAATTAACTACATGTACTTACTATATGGTTAGGATTAGGGTTTGGCATAGGGTTACTTGCATGTAATTATGCATAATTAATTGTAAGTACATGTAACATGTGTAACAAGGACACCTTAAAATAAAGTGCTACCAAACTTTTTTACCATAAAAATGTTTTTTTTTTTTGAGCTCTGGTATTTTTTTGGCTTTTACATCAATGTTGTAGTAAGGTACAGGATGTTGGAACGGTAGCAACAACATGTTGCAACTGTCCCTACACTGACAGCTGTGATAAAACTTGGTATATTAGCTTGACACAATATCTTTGACACATGCCAGCTATGCCTATTAGAAGCTAAGAAAACAGATTAAAATTATATGACTTTACAATGTTTCATGCAAACAACGTAGACAGTATCTCATCATTAAAAAAATCTTTTGGTTACACTTTATTTTTAGGTGTCCTTGTTACATTGTAATTATACAGTTAAGTACTGGGTAATATTAATTAACTACATGTACTTACTATATGGTTAGGATTAGGGTTTGGCATAGGGTTACTTGCATGTAATTATGCATAATTAATTGTAAGTACATGTAACATGTGTAACAAGGACACCTTAAAATAAAGTGCTACCAAACTTTTTTACCATAAAAATGTTTGTTTTTTTTGTAGAAGGAATAGTCACATGTGGCTGATTTCTTCCAGGAAGGATGAGGGATAATTGAGCATGTGCAGTATGAATAACATCATTGTAGCTCATTCCCGATTGAAGAAATAAGCCATGTTGCACCTGCCCCTCTTGCAACCATGCCCACTCTCCCCCTAAATGACAATAAATTATATTTTCATTTTGGGAAACTTTTACTCCACTATATTCCAAAACATAATATTTGACTTTTTATGTAACTACATTTTAGGGGGGAAAATCTGCCTTTTTGCCTTGTTATGAGTCAGGAGCCGAGTAAATTGAATTAGTGAAAAAGACCCGATAGTGATGTTCGATTTGTGGATGGAACAAATGTTAAAGGACAAGTCTGCCGATTTTTACCTAGTTTTGTGGAGTTACAATGTCAGTAGTACAGTATGTAAATTAACAATGTGTTCTCTTTCTCCATATGTTGCAGTCAGAGCTTGTAAGATCAAGTTTGTCAGATGACACAAAAAGTTTTTTAAAATCTCAAGGCTTTTGTTAAATATACAGATCATACTCCTGCGCTTCTGTATCCCTGTCCCCGAACAGTCGGATTAAGCAGTTCGCTTTTTAATTTGTCACTTAAGGAACTGTTTCTGGGTCCAAGCCGTTACTCATTTCAATTGAGAACACTATCTCAACAGCCGTTTATGAGCAATACTTTTGTCACACATTTAAGCTACGTTTTTAAAAAGTCATGTGTAGCATACAGTCTCCTGGCTCACAGTGTCCTGGACGCCAATATTTTAATGATTCATGAAAGATGAATCACTGTCTGGCCATCTGAGATTTTGGTATGGAGATAAAGATTAGGATCATTATTTTTGGTATATGCCCATGTTTCTTGTCAGTATAAAGTGTAGTATGTGCCAAATTCCACAGTGTTTTAATGTATGGTCATACACACTAGAAAATGCCATAGAACATCAACTCAGAGTGAATCTGTAAGACCTCCATCTGTGAACTTGGACTCAACATTATGCTTTTCTCTTGAGAAGACAGAAACACCTAACAAAACAAAAGTTCCTTACATTCATTCTCACTGCAGTGATGCAGCAGGTCTGAAATGTCTCGCAGGCAAGTGCTAGAAAACAGCCAGGCCAGATAAGGTATTATGCAAGGTTCAGGATGCCTAATTGCTTCAGGTGGTCCCAGACCCCCAAAATGTATCTGCAAGGCTGGAGTAAATAGACACACACTATTCAACCTGTCTCACTTTCTCATTCATTACTTTCATTGTCCTTAATGACCCCTAATGATAGGAGAAAAGTGCAAAAAATGACATACACTGAAAGGTTTCACTGAGGTTTCTAACGCATTTACTTGAAGGATAAAATGACTAAACAGCTTCCCTAATGGCCCCCAAATTTGTGGTCTATCTAAATATGAATGACACTGTGGGCTGGTTTAACCCTGTGGGTAGATTTAATGGAAATTTTATAGCGTTATCAGAGTAAAAAAATATCATCTATCTCTACTGCTTAACCATGATACAAGTTAAGACTAATATATACATATTATCAAAGTGTGCTGTGTGAGGTCAGAGAAAGTATAGATGCATACAAATGCCAACATACAGGCTGTACAGTGTTGATAACTCATGGGTATTATTCATCTGTCCTTTGAATGAATCATATGGACAATGAATATGCAGCAAAACTACCCTAGATAAAAACACAACAGATGGTTCACCACAGAAATTCTTACAAAAGCAAATAAACCCAATATAAAATATTATTTAAAATGCTTTCATGCAAGTTGAGTTTGATCCTCATTTTATGAAATAACAGTTTATGAACAGTTATTTTGCTATTAGATTACATGGTTCAGTGCAAGAACGAACTGACTACAATACAACTGGCTAATTATATCTTACTGGGTATGATGCAGTATGGTGAATTTAGATTGTGATGAAACAAGAAGAGTGAAAGAGATTCTGTTCCTCTTTTATTAGCAATTATAAACATCTTTCCTACACAATCATACTTAACTGTTCCCTATTCTGTCCTGCAATTACATTTTGGCACAGTGAAAAGACATGCATTTGTCTTTGTCAGGGAATTAAGGAAAATCTATTTGACGGACCTCCAACTAATAAGGCAAAGAAAAGGTCAAATCATTTTCACTGTCTGAAGCCCATAACATTTTGTCCTGATTCAACCCTTTCCAATGTGAAGTTCTGGAGCTAAACCATAAATATCTAAATATTGTAAAATATACTCAATGGAAAACCATAAGGTAATGTTGAAGGAAAGAAAAGCATTTTATTTGCTTCAACACTTCGATAAAACTAAAATATGTCTAACAAAATAGCAAACACTAACAATAACAACACATAACAACAATAAATATGTAAGCATGGTCTGACACCTTCCAAATTAGGTGTCCAGCAAAACTGTCCTGTCATAGATGTCTGGTGCTGGTCTCCAGCTGCTCTTGACTTCAAGAATGTCCTCCTCTCGACTTTTATGTTTCTCTGCATACGGTGGACTGTAAATATATACAGTACATACACCTTAAGAAATTCCAAAGATATTTCATATCAGCCATGAAGTTGTATGGTGCAGGCCACCATAATATTATTTCTCTTTTGTTGGGGGTTTTAGGTGAATAAACAGTTTAAATGTGGCAAAAGGCCTGGACCTGACGTAATATACAAGTAAATATGTCAGAAAAATTATCTGTCTGTGCTCTTATTTTGAAGTTTTGTCTCCTCGCTCTTGTCTTGCAGGTGTTTCTGGTTAATTAGTCTTGTTAAATCATTCAGTTCTTGTGTATTTATAGCCTTTGGGTTTTCCTTTTCTTTGGACATCTTCCAATTGCCCTACAGTGTGCTGTGAAAGTCCAAATTGTTGGCTGTGTGTATATTCAGTTTCAATGAGGAGATTTGATACATTGCACTTTGATATATCCTTTCACAGAAAGTGGAACAAAGGGTGTTTTTATGTTCATTAATTTGCAATAAAACATGGCTACAGTCCCATCCTTTTGATCTATCTTACTGCATCTGCAGTAAGCATGTTGGTCCTTACCCAAAAGTGGCTGTGCGCAGTGATGATTCATATTTGTGAAAGTCAGAGCTGTACTCAGGGACTAGAAATGGTCTGACCTTTGTTGAAGGGTAGATGCTGCATTTGCCTGTGGCTGAAAAAACAAGAAGATATGGTTTATTAAAGTTCTGAACGTCTCTCAGACTACAAATGTTTCGAACTATGTACTGTATATAAGAAAAAATGCTAAATTACCCATGACCTAAAACAACTTGGGGTGCACTGACTACACATTACTAAATGCAATTTCTCTTTATATGAATAATTAAGAACAATAGCAGCAAGTAACGTTATTAGCATTGATAAACTAGCTCTTACCCTGCTTTTTCCTCCCTATGGATGATTCCAGGGAATTTTCTGAAATGCATCTCATGCTTCTTGTATGAATAATGCCATCCTTAAAACATCTCTTTCCAGTGTGATAGGTCTTGGGCTGTCCAAAGTTTGGATAAAAGCTCCACTCAGATACGGACACCCTATTAGCCTCTAAATGGACATGCCAATAAATATAAAAGATTCTGAAAAATGTCTTAGATTTTACAGCCTTAGTGATTACTCTAACGAAGTCATAGGAAAGTTTTCATGTACAGCTGCCACTAGAGATTCTTTTATTAATACTTTGCTGATCAAAGCCTGACTCACGTGGGAAGGATCTCGTAGTTTCCTTTCATTGGGAGACTTTATGTCTTTGATGTGTGGAAATGGGGCATCACTGTATCGAGGTTCAGGTATCCAGCGCAAAAGGGATTTCCAGTCACGGTCACATCTAAAACCATTGATATCATATTAATATAGTGTAGAGCAGGGGTGTCGAAACTCGGTCCTGGGTGGGCCACTGTCCTGCAGAGTTTAGCTCCAACCCTAATTAAACATACCCAAATCAGCAAATCAAGGTCTTACTAGGTATATTACTAGAAACTTCCAGGCAGGTGTGTTGAGGCAAGTTGGAGCTAAACTCTGCAGGACAGTGGCCCTCCAGACCAGGACCGAGTTTCGACACCCTTGGTGTAGAAAAAAAATCCTCTCCATAAAATCATATGAATAGGATACACATAGGTTTTATGTTTGACTTGAGTATTTGAAATATTGACAGTGGCTAGAGACAGAGCACAAGTCTCACCATTAACTGTAATGTGTTGTAACATCAGAGCTTTAAAATTAAGACTCAAGAGTCTCTCATTTGTCCCACTCAAAAATGCTGTTCGCTTTATGATTCAAGTTATGCAATAAAACTTTGACACTTTGCTTCTACTGCTCCAAACACTAAAGGAAAAATTAAAAAGCTGTCATTCACAAGTAACTTCAACTGCAGCTGAGCCAATTTTTTTATACTTTAGGGGAGAGAAACTGATTCATGAAATAGTTACTCAGTGAGAACAGGTTCAAGGTGTCTAATGTGAGGCTTGAAGTCCTACTCTTTTCCAAAACTCCAGAATGAGTCACCGAAGTCTGTGTGTTTCTTCATAACTGTGTATGACCGTGACATTTCACTGTAAGTGATGAAAAACAAAAACTTCAAGGGAATGATCTGTTGTGCAGCATTTTTTTAACTTAGTAAATAGGCCTATATTGCATTTGTAACTAAATAAGGATTTCTATGAAAAGGATAGGCTACAAAAGATTTTCAGAAGTAGAGCTAATTTAAAGCTAATTAACTTAATTATTTACACAAATAAAAAAATAATTATATTATTTGAAAATATTGATATTGATCATATTCATGTGATTTCAATATGTCTGCTACCACTGCGTCCTGCTTCTCATAAAATAAATCAGCTTTAGGCTAGACTGGACTACTGGACACGCAGTCTTAATAGCACTACTTAATAGTAGTGTAGCTACATGATATTTTAAAATTGTTTCTCTCTCCTCTAAAACATTATTCACTTCGTGAGGGGTAAAACTTTTTGAGGAACAAATGACTAAATTCGTTAATGTAGACAGTTAAGTGTTATTTCATGCGATTGAGAGCAAGTGTTGCAATGAGACTCATTTTTTAAATGTTTTCGCCTACTTGCGCTCATCGCAACGCGACTGGGCTACTATAAATATTTTTTAGTAAATAAAAGATCAATTTTAGGATGTAGCCTATATATGGACCAAATATCTTCTGGAAACCTTACCTCCTGTCCCTTATGTAGAGATGATCCGTTAATAGGGAGTGATGGTCTTCGTACAGAGAGTTAAAGGCTTTAGACAAAACTATTGTAATAATCCGTTGTTGGGCGAACATAAACAAAACTGACAATATCCTATAGAGTCTGATACAAATGCACTATAAATTGATCGTATAGCCTATATATTTGTTTAATTATTCACTTAGGCCTACTTACTCATATTCATCATTTATTCATATGGTAATGCTGTCGGTCTATTTGTTTGTTACGTTACAAAAATTAATATAAAATCAGAATTTGAACTGACTTTAGCGTGTCGAAACGCAAGATGGCGCAAGAAGGTAATTTAACTTTACAAGGATAAATTACCTTTATATATACATATATATCAATAATATATATATTATTTATACTTATATATATATTATTTATACTTATATATATATATATATA
>NW_015666536.1:298007-346920 GCF_001515625.1 Sinocyclocheilus rhinocerous
TATATATATAATTACCAGAGCCAGAGCGATGTTTCTGAACTCAATGCAGATTAAATATGGAAAGTGGCCTGTCAGGATGAGGGCTGACTTTGATGTTAACTAATTTTATAAATATATGAGTTATTTATAGCTGTGAAAACTTATAAAAGAGGAATATTTTTAAAATGGTCCTCTTTTCTTTTTGTCAGGACATAGCTAGATGTGATTTCTTAAAACATAGACCATTGGCCATTTATTTCTGTTTATAATGCAATCTATATGAAATACGTGAGTTATGGTTTGAGGACAACTGGTTTTAGCGGTAGTGAGTGATAATGTAATATTGTGATTAAATGAAATGGTACATTTGTATTTATTTTCATCTAACTAAATTCCAAAGTGTAAATGTCGCTGTTTATGACAGGTAATGTTGTGGGACATGCTTTGACCCAGTGTCTGATTTGAGAGAGAGCCACAGAGAGAGAGAGAGAGCTCTTTAAATCCACCTGTTAGCTGGCATTTATTCTTGCGCCTTCTGTTTGAGAAGGTGAACTGATCGCCAGGGCCGTGTGTTAGTGCATTAACTCAAAGTTCTGCATTTCCAAAGTCGTCACCGCGCACAGTCTCCATCTTTAATGGACTATCACTGCCGACGACACCATACGGGACAATGTTAATGAATCATTTGCTTAACCGTCCACAAATGCCTTGATCTCGCAGGGACTTCGCAACAGTGCTGCAACTCTCGCAAAATCGACACGCCAACTGGACTTTTTTTTTTATTGATTCGTGAATATGGCAAAGCGACTGCACTGAACTGGAGCCGAGGTTTGCAACACATTGTTGCAAATATTTTGATGAAGAACACGATGCTCTCCCTCTCGCGTGCCCCGTAACTGCTTCCATTCATTCATTCAGTCCAGTTTGGCTCGAGCACCGTCTTCTCTCTTGGAGATTTTCCTTCCAGTTTCCTCTCAATTATGTTCACTTTCGCTGCCTTTTGCTATATGCTTTCCCTTGTCCTCTGTGCTTCTCTCATCTTCTTCGCGATCTGGCATGTAAGTGTTTGCATCTTTGACGTGCTTTGTGAAAATATACTGCTGCAGGATGGCATGTGTTAGAGCAGAGGTTGCTGCATCAGACCAAACTGTTCATCACCAGATCAAAGCCTGCTTGATATTATGAATGTCTCTGGCATGTCTTACATCACTAAACGAAGTCACTGATTATCATTTGAGTGTAAATTGATAGAGAGACTTGGGTGACAGCATTGGCGTATATCCTGACTTGGTGGCACCAGCTTGTGTCAGGGAAGTCTTTTGCAGACCTTTTTGGTTTTCCCTCCTCTCTGGTGGCCAAAACACCTTTGTGGGTTGTTTCAGATCCTTTTTATCCATTTCAGGAAATGCATACCTGCATTAAACCCCATTACAGTTCAAATGTACGAGCCACTGTTAGTGTTATTTTCTGGCAGCAGTTTGTGCCTGACCTGTTTTGATGTTATGCTGTCCTTTATGTCTGTGCACTTTATGCAAGGTGTAACACTGTCTTTTTTTTTTCTCCTTGAGGACAGCTGCATTAAAGCACTCGCTCACATTCACAGCACTACAAGACTGCTCTAGATTTGGGTCAGCACAGTCGTTTGCCCTAGGCTTGCTTTTGCATAGCAACAAACATTATAGCCTCAAGGGTTAAATAAGGCGTAATTATGAGGACATCACATTTGACCCAGACCTTTTAGTAAGACATCATTCAACTCAATCTATTTCCAATATTTTTGTTATTTTAAAAGAAGTTCCTTGTATTTGTCAGTTATTGTGTGAGGAAGGCAGAAATGCTGTCCTCAGCGGTTTCCGCTTTTGAAGCTTTAATAGACTTAATTCGATCTGCTCACAATGGGAAAATCCTGACACGTTGACCCCCTTTCACGTCAGCAAATTGAATACATTTTAGGTTTTGAGTGTAGGTTCAGCATGGTGTTACATATAGTGTACAGTACGTTTTTATGTTGTTGGGTTTTTTTTGCACTGAATAGACTGAATATAGAGTATGGATTATGAGACAGCTTCCTCATTGTCCTTTTAAACCATTCTGGAAAACAGCATGTCACCCAGACATATCAAAAAGAGCAGCACCCACTTTAAAAAGGATCTTTTTTATATATATATATAAAATCTTGATTATTGAGTGCCGGGACATTGGGAAATTCTGAATATCAGCAGAACTGTAGTTGATTAGTGCCCTTCAGTCAACATCCTAAAGTGTTGTAAATTAATTTGTTTTTAATAACACACATCAATTATTATTTATATATACAATTATCAAGCTGACAGTACTTATTGGCTGATGGCACCACACAAATGCGCACAATCCCAAGGGATCTTGAGCTGTGGTGTGAAAAGCAGCAGACAGGGACAATATCCTATGAAAGCACATTTCATGCTTTCAAGAGCCCTCCACAAAGACACTGGCAAAGCATCTACTATTATATAATATTTGATTTATTTATTGTCAGCAAAAGTTTTGGGTTAGTAATATATATATATATATATATATTGCAAGGACACAGTAAATTGATCGATTGATTCTATTTGTCAAAGAATCCTGAACAAATGTACCACAAAAATATTAGGATGCACAACTTGATAATAATAATGTTTCTTGAGCACTGGTTCAAGTAACCGATTCCACAATGAAAACTGGAATAATGACTGGTGAAAATTCAGCTTTCAGGTATAAATTGCATTTTAAAATATATTAAACTAGAAAACAGTTATTTTAAATGGTAATTATATTTCATAATATTACTGATTTTATGTTTATTTACTCTATTTTTGATCAAGTAAATGCAGCATTGGTAAGCATAAAAGACATCTGTAACACTTTACAGTAAGGTTCCATTAGTTAATGTTAATGTATTAACTAACATGAACAAACAATGAACAGTACAATTATTACAGTATTTATTCATCGTTGTTAATGTGAGTTAATGAAAATACAGTCATTCATTGTTAGTTCATGTTAACTAATGTTAACAAGCACAACTTTTGATTTTAACAATGCATTAGTAAATGTTGAAATGAACATAATCTAAGATTAATAAACGCTGTAGAAGTATTGTTCATGCTTAGTTCATGTTAACTAATGAACCTAATTGAAAAGTTTTACTGACCCCAAACCTTTGGACGCTATAGCGTAATATTTTTGCCTTTTTGCCCCAGAATGGTGTAATTACAATATCTACCTGCAAGTTTAGTGATGAAAGTTAGCAAAATCCTTGAAATCTCACAGCACTCTCTCAATATTGAGATTTGCAAAAGTAGCAAATGTTTTCAAGCACTGTTAAGTCTATCTTTCTTTATCTCAGATTATGAGCACAGCAGAATCTATCTGTCGCCCTTTTCAAAGGGATGCCTATTTGCATATTTCCCCTTGTGTGTTATTCTGCATCTGAGGGGAAATGATCCCCACATTAGCTTAACTAACACTGAGAGTCAAAAGCTCCCTCAGCAGATGTTTCAAGTCCACTTTCACAGCCAGCGGAAACCAACACATTAGTGCAAAGATGCACAGTTTAGAACAGTATTTAACAGATTATCTGTGAATGCAGTGGTGCGTTCGTCTGTGGAAGCTTGAATGGATTATTGAGATGTATAGTGGTTGTCCTAATTGTGGCACATTTAATTCAGGAATTCCGCAAGCTACTGTACTTCAAAGAGCTCTTGTTAAACATCGGAGGGCAACTTGATTAAGTTACAAGGGGTACTGTGTTAAACAGGCTTGCACATGCTAACATGACTTGAATAATGTCAGTATATGAACCACAGTCCTTTTCACTAGAATAAAACATCTTTGCTATACAGACTAGATTTTCAGTTGCGTCTATGTTCACAAAAACAGGTTAATGCTCTATTGCATTGGAAAATAATGCACCACCTACACTAAACCCTACTTTAACCTAACCGATAGTGTAAACAAAAGCTTGCTTCTACAAGTCATTTATCATGACTCACGATGAAAACACAATGTGTTATAATCATGAAAAATATGAGAATGTTTGAGGAAATCACTTCTAATCATTAAAAAAATTAAAGACTCATTTTACTGAGCAACAATTATTGTTCCTCTTCAGGAACTCGAGCTGCGTCGAAAACGCTAGGGGAACGCCTTCTGCGACCCACGCTCTGAATCACATGTGAAATCAGTCCAATAGCTGAACGGGACGTCACGGCGGATGACGGCATTAACAAGTATATTTATATAAAGTACCGTTCTCCAGTCAGCTCAGCTTTTTTCAATACAACGTAATCCTCAGATGGGTAAACTGATGTCACATAGGGAACAAAACAGCAATGTTTCCACATGGATGCAATGTGCAAATGTTACATTGTTTGTTGATTTTCTTTATAGAAGGCATGTAACATATGCAGGAACAATTTCTTACAACTATGATTAAGATTCATATGCTGCTGTCAGGTTTAAACCTGGCCATTTTAAAAGAAACAATTTTAAGTGTATTGTATGGTTCATCAACATTTAGAAAAAGCCTTCAGTTATTTATATGTCACTTGTGTAGCTTCTATGGTTCAATGATCCCTCTTTTGTGGTGCAAATTTAAATGCGATTATTAAAGGATGGCCAGATTTAAAACGTGTATGTAATGCATTTTTTTCTGATTATGTAGCGGTTAAACCTCACACACTTATCTGACTGCCAAGCAGAAAAGCAGTCAAAACCAAACATTTTTACTGCTCGTGTCGCCTACAGAATTGAGAGAGCATTGATATATACAGACTGGAGGGAACTATACATAGTAGCCAGAAAGAAATGCTAATTTTAAAGAAAAACGTCATACGTACTTAGAGGCTTTTGCATCTGAACTCTTCAGATAATGATCTCCCTTTTTTTACTTTGTGTTTTCAGATAACAGCCTTTGATGAGCTTCAGGCAGACTTCAAGGTGCCGATCGATCAAGGCAATCCACTCCACGCGGTAAGTCATGCAAATAATGGACTTGATCATTTGATTCATTGCCCTTTCCTGCACTTCCATGGAAATGAATGAGTTTGTATGCGTGTGTGTGTGTGTTTATTTGTTTATGGTGGGAATATATTTAAGCAAGCCCTCTGATCTTTTGCAGGCACCAGGTGTGTTGCCTACCCCAAACTCTGAAACATTTCCTGCCATCCGCAGCATTGCATGAATAAGCCATAGAGCAGCTGTCTATGTGTTGTCTTTCCTCTGCTGGAGGCCCTGGCAGCTTTAATCTCACTAATTAATTCAAACTAAGGCAACTTTTCCAGCTTTTTGGATACACCAACTGTTATCCAAAAGTTTAGAACAACATTGTCATTCTAGATGCCAGGATTGCAGAATAATTTACATGTGTGTGCTTGATACCTCGCCAGGCTACATAGTGACAGAAATCAAAGCAAGAGGCACAGGCTATTTTGTGTCGGAAAGTCTCACTCAGAAAGTGGCACTGACAAAATATCTGAGTCACGTATCTGCTCCGCACAAAACTTCGGTAGCCATAATTTATTACTGTCTTCCCAGCAAAGTGTCAAAGTAAGAGATACATGCTCTATATGTCACCCACCCCTCTGTGAGACTGGAGGGAACTATAGAGGATGTGGAAGGTGGGGGTGCTAAAAGATTGATGGCCTCCTAGCTGATCTCACCACCCAGTCAAGTCAATCTCACACCCTGCCTGGCTAATTGGAGTCTTCTGTCAGTCTTCAGCTTGGGAGGAAGTCAGGACTTCATTCTGTGATTCTCATTGGGGCTCCGCTTATGACTCTAGTCTGCACAGTAGTGCTGCAGTCACTGTGTTCAGTCCCTCAGGCATGTTAATGCCACATGGTTAATGCCACACATTAACGTGTGTTTCATAAACAGACAGCAAAATTATTTTTTTATCAGTAGTTTTAGGGCTAAGAATTAATTTATCAATTAATATAGACACAATAATTTACACAATTAATGCAGCATTGTTTTTCAATTTCTGATGGTACCCTAATGTTTTATTATGCTTATGTTGTTTGTGTCAAAACAGGGCAGTCCGCATGTACTCTGTGATTGGCCATGTTTGAATGGATGTAAACAATAAATTCTAAAAAAAAAAAAAGAAAAATGGCAGTATAGGTATCACTAGTGCTACTTGGTATAAATAACTGTGAGACTGGCCTTGATATTACTTGATAGTAAACAGATATTAGCATATGATAAGACAGAATAGAGAATCTTGAATTAAGTTTATTTTTCATACCGCATTGGCAAATAGTTTTTCCCCTGGTTATAAGCATAAATTATCATATATATATAATAGCAGTATTGATATCAATATTGGTACTGGTATTGGGTGAGACCGGCCTTGATAGTACTTGATAGTAAAAAAGATGCCATTAAACAAATATTATGCAAACTATAATTTCTTTATGTTGATTCTACATTCATTTGTTGAATCAATGTGTAATTATTATTACAGATTTTAATGTATGTTTAATGCAATTGAGATGAATTGAGAACAGAAAATTATAATTCAATTAAAAATGATTACTCCGTTCGCAACCCTAGTTTTGTCTTGTCTTCCAGTAAATAATATCTAAATAATATTTAAATAAACATCCTTGAAACAGGATATACTTACTTGCGAAACAAAATTGCTAAAGATATTATCATTAGATAACACAGAATACATCTTGAGTTTTTCTTACCCCGTTTGGAAAATAGTGTTTTTCTTGTTTTAAGCATAAATCTAACACAATTTAGTGAGGTTTAAACATTTTAAACTTTAATATGTCTGATAAATCAGAGAGCAAGAGCTAGCAGAACCGTCACATTTAACTGCCCTTGACTGCCACTGCCCGGCTAATTCTGTGACGGCGTTCAAGACATAATTCTCCAGCAATTAAACACTTCTGATGCTATTCTTTTATAGGATTCTCTAATAATCCTTGATGTGTTTTCTTTATGTGTTGAAACGAGGCATCTTTCATGTTAATGTTACGAGCACATTAGATGGAATTAGTATCTGCTGCGTTGCCTGATGCGCGCAAGCTTTTAATATTTTATCATGCTAATGTTCTAGACAGACATTAACTTGCATGTGACTGATTTCAAAGTAAAACAACATTAAATTAGAGGTATCGTTATGTTGCTTGCATGACGGCAAGAGTTTTATGATCCAGATGTTTGTCAGCATGCACAATATGAACAATCCAACACATTAGCTCAGTTTTTTTTAGATTTACTTTGGTAGAGACGCAAGTAACATTCAGTGAATCAAACCCATAACTTTGACTGTGCCCAGCTTTACCAGTTGAGCTACAGAAGCATTACTAAAATAAGAGCTAATTGTCTAATTCAGAACCTATGGTTATTACCTACCACGTCTGCCTTAGTAGAGGTCACATGACCCACCTCAGGGCCCACTTTGAATTGGATACTGATGGTCCCTTTGGGGTCAAATGGCATCTGTTACTCTCCATACCATTCAATTAGCTGCATGAGCTGAGCAGCAAGTCTGACCATTTTGCTCTGGCATTGAAACGCTGAACTGAATCATTTAGAAGAGAGAAATGAAGAGTGATTCAAAACTTACAGCAGAAGTGGATTTTTAAAAAAACACAGCTTGGGTCTGACAGATTGTTAGAGAAAGCTCACCTAACATACACAATTTTTGTTAACCAGGGGCCAGTTGCATAAACATAGTCACCATTTTAAGACTGTGTCTTAAGAACTAGTTTGACTAATTAGTAATCAAGTGGTAATCAGCCTTACTTTTTGGATTTATATTAGACCAATCTACTTTTTTTATGTAACCAATTTCAAAAAGTGTCTTGCAGAAATAAATTCGATGACTAACTTTTAAGACTAGTCTAAGCAGTTTATGCGCAGTTTTGTTTCAGGACCCATACTTTACATTAAACAAGCCGGAATAATTTATTCAAAAAGTTATTTTTATAAAAGTTACAACAATTTTTACATGACATAGACTGGCATAGATTGACAATTTTGGTTTCTAAAACAGATTGTGGTCAGCAAAAGCTGTCTGCAAATTAACCTCTATTTTATATATCCTAAGCCATATTTTATTTTATATACAGTGGGTACGGAAAGTATTCAGACCCCCTTAAATTTTTCACTCTTTGTTATATTGGCATCTGCCTATTTTGGCAAGTGTCTAAAGTGACCAAAATAGTTAGCTTGTTCAGAGATTTAGCTTTCATCAGATCTGTTGATGCTCTTTTCATGCCATCGTTAGATAATATGCTGAATTTTATTTGCTCTAGAGAGATGATAGACTCAGTTTTGCTGCATGTGTTTGCGTTAGTATCTCTGTCAAGGACTACCCATATGTATGTTGCAGATTCCATAGCTCAAGAACATAATGTTCTGGCTGCTGTATTGACTCTTTGTCCTATATGCAATATATTGTTTACACTGTATGCCAGCACTTGTCAAGCAGAATTTGTGCTGACGAATATTTCAAAGGGAGCTGAGTCTAATTGCCTGCTAATTAAAAGTGCTGATATTGCTGCAGTTATCTCCAGTCGCTATGGCTGCCAGTGGAATATATGTGCATGCTGTTGTTGAGGAGGTTGAGAATGGTGTGAAAAAATGTCTTAAGCAAATTTGGATGAACTAAAATGAGGTGCGGCCCAAAAATAATGAGGGAGTTGAGTGTAACTTTCATGGATGTTTGGTGAAATCTCTGAAACACAGCTGTGTGCTGGAACAAGAGAGTGGGAGGTTGCCAATCAAAGCCTTGAAAAAACTGTTTAAAAATGCACTGAGGAAACTTTGGGAAAATAGCTGCATATCAATTACTTTTCACAAATTCAGCAAACAAGCGTAATGCCACATTTTTTACTAGTGGAATTATTTGTGTCTTTGATAAATATATTGCAAGATAACTGTAGTAAAACAGTTTTAATTAGTAATATATCATATACATTTTTAATAATTATATTATATTATATTATATTATATTATATTATATTATATTTATTATAATCTTGAAAAAACTGTTTAAAAATACACTGAGGAAACTTTGGGAAAATAAGATGCATATCAATTATATTTCACAAATTCAGCAAACAAGCGTAATGCCATCTTTTTGCTAGTGGAATTATTTGTATCTTTGATAAATATACTGCAAGATAATTGTAGTAAAAACTGTTTAAATATATTAATCAAATGTATAATATATTATCATGTAATATAATAAAATAATTATTATATCATAAATGAAACATTATATTATATTAAACAAACTGACTTAAATTAAATTAAACTGACTAACAAGGCCATTTCTGGTAAAGACAGTATTCTTGAGTCAAATCAGGTTAGGGTTTTTTTTTTTGTTTTTTTTTTTTGCCTCCTGAAATTACTTCAAATCAGATTAGAGTTTGCATCCTGAAATTACTTTCTCTGCATGCAATTTTTGTCATATATGTACTATGGAATAATTTTACATATTCGAGGCACAAAAAGCAGCAGAACTCAATAGGAGGCATGTATGGATATATGTTAAAGTTGTTTTTTCTTGCTGAGTAGGAGTGTTGTAGTGGTCACCATGGGTGGTTCTGTGGATTAGTGAATAACAGCACAAATTATTTAATTATTTACATGTGCAGGCTAGTAGTGTAAATAATGTATTGAGTTGAATTAAGTTAATGTGAATTTTAAAAATAGCAGTCAAATATGTATGTTTAGACTTGTGCATGTTAGAAAACAGCATCACTCCTCCTGCCACGTGACATATGAACAGTTCTCTGTTAGGCAGCCATATAGTGCAGCCATATTTCTTCTGTGTTACTCATGTAAGATTTATTTGTGCTTTAACATATGAAGAGTTCAGATGCATAAGGCTCTAAGTGCCATTTGAAATGTTCTTCTAAAATGAGCATTTTTGTCAGGCTCCTATGTTTATGTTCAGTTATTTCACTTTAATGGCAATTAAAGAACCTATTCATTGCCATTAAAGTGAAATTACTGAACGTACACATAGGAGCCTGAGAAAAATGCTCATTTTAGAAGAAAATTTCAAATGGCACTTAGAGGCTTTTGCATCTGAACTCTTCATATATCCATACATGCCTCATATTGAGTTCTGCTGCTTTTTGTGCCTTGAATATGTAAAATTATTCTATAGTGCATATATGACAAAAATTGCATGCAGAGAAAGTAAATTCAGGATGCAAACTCTAATCTGATTTGACTCATCAGAATTTGCATTCAAATCTCTGTTGAATTAGATTTATTAGATTTAATCCACTGCACACATGTGATTAAAACACAGACTATACTATATCTGGGACTATATATATAAAAATACATTGTACCTTGAGAGTAACGCTACTTTTCCTGGCCCCAAAATGTACATGTTTGGATGTAATCACCATATGCAATTTTTACATGCCATTCAACAATCTCCCTGCTGTTTTTTTTCCACCTCTTGGCAGTTGTATTTCTAAATGCAAGTCCCTTGATGTCCTTGCCAGTGTATAGTGCTCTGATTCTGCAAGGGAACACGGGCCAGGAGCTGGGGAAGACTAGAACCTTAGGCAGCAGTGCATATCAAAGCCATTACCACTGTTCCACAAACACCTATGAATGCATATACACTTTTAAGCCTAGTTAAAATCTACTCCCCCTACTCCTGCTTTTTTTGATGCATCATATCAACTTTTTAGCAGCTGAAGGATGTGGCCTTCGTACTAGATTTTTCCTCGAGACTGGCATTTTAGGTGTTATGGGAAACTTAACAGATATTTATTTCTCTTAACAGCGTGAAAGACTGCGAAATATTGAGAGGATCTGCTGCCTGCTGAGAAAGGTATGTAACGTTTGTCTTTATTTGTGTGTGTGTGTGGGGGGGATTTGACAGTTTAACCCATATTGATCGACCACTTCACTGAACATTCGAGGGGACATGTGCTGTATTTTACACTTAGATTTTCCTTTTGTCTAAAATAATCATAATATATAGTAAACTTTATTATATAATAATAAAGTAAAATAATAAATTATTATATAATAATATACATATAATAATAAATATTATATTATATTGCATTATATATACTGTATGGGAAACTAGTGCTTATATTTTTCAGTATACTGCAATATGTGCATGGAAAAATGGCTATATACTGCTAAATATAAATATATAAATAAATATATATTTATATATATAACGATGTAGCAATGTGGATGTCATGTTAACATCAGAAAATTACAATATATAAAATAAAATACAAAAATAAATAAGTAAATATATTGTCAGATATGTTTCAATATTTCAATATATGAACAGTGGCAATTCCTTATGTATTATTCAAAATATTGTAATATATTAACAGAATATATTCTGTATATTTTAAATAATTTAATATATTGGGCATTATCACATAAGGAAATACATTTTCTTTGTGTATACTATACGATACGATACGATATGATCTGCTAAAATTATGCTGAAACTATTTGAGTTTGAGTTTATTATTTAGAGTTTTTTTTTTTTTTTAAATAGAAATAGAAGCATTTTCACTTGTGGTCTCAGTTTGCAAATGATGACTTATTAATCAAAGGTATTATCATAAGGTGTTTCCCACACCTTTATAATGTGAAACTGAACGCATTGTGGGTGTTTGAACATTTGAATCCAAGCACTGTTACAGGGGGCCAGAACCTGTTATGTTCCATATATATTGTGCCAACATCAGCAGAACGCATTCATGAGTAATACGTCTGGTCGCATGAGGCTCTCTATAGTCCCAGCTGCTCCGTGTGCATGTGCACCTTGCAGAAAAGCTTTCTGCTGTCACTCAATTTCACCTGACTGCAAATGTAAAAGAAAACACTGCCTGACAAAAACACTTATCCGAACAGTGTTCACAAGGGCTTCATATGTGCTTGAGCTGAATTGCCTGTAATTTTACAGACACACCATTTATTAAATGGTTTACAGCTTTAAATTGTGATTGGACAAGCTACGTTTAAAGCCATTTAATGGTTTTAAAGCTAGCTCTGTTTTCCGCCCTCCCTCTTTGTTTCTCGGTTGGGGTCTTTATGTACACAGGGCATGTGGTTTGTCATTTATTATCATTATTAATTATCTTGGTTGTTATCATTAGCATAAGGCTCTTATCACTTCTCAATGGGACACAGTGTCTTTGCTTTGACTGACATGAACACAGTGATAATGTGTGAGAATCAAGCCAGAGAGTAAATAAACAAAAGTGAATTTTCATTCTGAACAGGTAGGCCTAACAGATGGCATCTCTTTACTCAGCAAATAATAAACATATACCTAGCAGAGTTTTTTGTTAGTGAGACAATTTTATTGCTGAGTGAATCTGTGGATTGTGCATCTTTCCAGAATGAGACATTCAGTTATACTCACTGGTATTCAGCGCTAGAGTGACAAAAGGAATAGCATGAGATCATTTATTTTCCCCCACTAGACAAACAAACATGAATGGCAGTTTTTGGCATCTGTGTGTGTATTCACCAAAACGTCTGGAGATAACAAGAAAGGAATGGTGGTTTGTTTGACTGACTTAGGATCAGTCAGACAAACTTATACTGAGTCACGCAGAGCTTCCTTGCAAAGTGCCAGCATATTTTTAGACAACTTCTAGCACATCCTTTCAGGATCCATAATTCAGATACCTCACACTAGTAATTTATACATATTCATATCGAGTGCATTTGTTTGTAACACACACACACACACAGTTAGGGGTCAGAAAGATTTTGTTTTTTGTTTTTTAAAGAAGTCTCTTATGCTCACCAAGGCTGCATTTATTGATTAAAAATACAGTATACTGTAAATACAGTAACAGTAATATTATCAAATATACATTTAATAATAAATTAACTGTTTTTATTTTAATATATATTTATTTATATAATTTATTCCTTTGATGGCAAACATGAATTTTCAGCAGCCATTACTCCAGTCTTCAGAAATCATTGTTATATAGTTATTTGGTGTTCAAGAAACATTTCTTATAATTATCAGTGTTGTAAACATTGCTGCCTAATATTTTTGTGAAAGCTGTGATACTTTTTTCAGGTTTCTTTGATGAATTTAAAGTTCAAAAGAACCACAATTATTTAAAATAAATCTTTTGTAACATGATAAATAAATGTCTTTACTGTCACTTTTGCTAAATAAAAATGTTGTTTTTGAATGATAGTATAAATATAAAACTTTTGTTGTATTTTTGTTTTATTAGTTTTATTTATTAAAAACATTATTTGTTAAGCTGCTGAACATAGGTTGTTACCCTAAGTAAAAATTGTTTCTTTAAAAAAAATCTACCTTGTGTTTGTGCCCCAAAAAATATGGCTCTGAATACATTATAAATGATATCATCACCACATAATTCAACAGTTCTGCTCTGTCACTTTGTTTCTATGAATAATAATAGTTTCATTTTGCAGTGAAGTTCTGTCCCTGCAGTTTACCGTCATTGTTTTGACCCTGTCTTTCTCTTAAACTAAGCTTTTACCTCTAACTCTGAAGGTCAAGGTCAATATTCCAGCAGCCAATCAGAAGCGTCCACTGGGGGAATGCGGCGTAATCCCCTATGGTTGCCAACGCTGTGTGTTTGTTCTTCAAACGAGAAGCTACTTTTTGATGTTGCAGTACAAACGTTTCTGTCCTCTCATCATTCCACTTCACACTTACATTCATCACCAAAGGCATTTGCACAGAATTTGCGATAAATGGAAATGACAAAGTGGAACTGAAAGGCAGAGAATCATTCATAAAAGACCTGTATGATATGCATATCTCTTTGGAAACTATCTTAATGATGCTGTGGGTGCATGCTGATGCACATAATTCAATAAATGACAGAGCATAAAACATCTGATAAGACTTTTTTGAACTCAGGGTCTGAGATCTGTGATGTTGGATCCTCTCAGAGGACCACAGTGAAACCCTTGTAATAGCTGAACAATGTATTTGCACCAAATGGAATTGCTAAATTTTTCTTTTAATATCATGCTTACAGGATTCATTCAAAAATGAAAATTCTTTCATCATTTACTCACCACCCTCATAATCTTCTAAATCTGCTATGAGGATATGGTAACACTTTACTTGAAGCCTTTGTGTATAATGCATCAGGAAGGTATTCATAATTGTCATTGTAATGCATTATATCTTTTCAGAAATAATTTTAACCAAAGTTAAAATACATTTTAATATTTGCATATTCATTGTTTGTCATGTATTTTAAGGCATTATACTGAAAAACTGAATAGATACATATTAGAATGCATTATAACTGTGGTTAAAATTATTCATGCTATCATATAATGCATAAAGTGCATTACAAGGCATAATTAATGCGTTAAAAATGCATGCATGCATGATGACATAATTTTCATTGTTTCATTAAGAATGTTTTTCTTATGCAGTATAAATGACTTAATACACATAAATGCTGCTTTTATATTTTAGGCAGTGTCTTGGTCTCTTGCGAGTAAATCATCATACTTGGGAGTCCTTTACATCAAAAATGTCAGAAAACCCATTTTAATTGATTACTTGCAAACAGTACTTATTGACAGCAGCAAAATAAATAAGTAATAAATCTATATATGTGTATTTTTAAACACACACACATAGAAAAAATATTTCTATTATGGTGACAACACAGGCCTCGTTAAGAGATTCAGATGCACTTTTTCAAGCAAAAGTCAGAACAAACCTCATTTCATATTTGTAGACTGCTGTGTTTCACCCCAAACATATGTAGTCTCTTCCTCTTATGACTTTTCCAAGCAATCCTTATCTCATTAGAGCAGGGAATGTGATTTTTCTTTTTCACACCCTACACTGATATTCTTGGGGGCGCAGTAAGAAATCCTGCCTCTGCCTGGAGGAAAAGCTCCATTTGCCATCAAAGGGCTCAAGTCAGAGCACGATGAGGGGGCTTTGTTGTACTGTTCTGAGTCTCTTACCCAGCCAAAAGCATCCCAGCCGTCATCAGACAGTTCAGTGCAGAGACTAAACTACTGCTGCCGAGGCGTAGCCCGCATATGAATTTGCATGAGCTGCCTAGATTGGTTGTGTACAATGAAAAATGGAAACTTGAGATTTTATCAGCTTGTGATGTATATGCTAAACTCTTTCAGAAAGAAAACCATTCGAAAATAAACCTTTGTTATCAAGTCACTTGTAGCCGGCCCCTCACTGCTGGAGAAAAGAGCAATCTCCTTTGTGGCTTTTAAAAATAGCAACATCTGGCTGGTAATCAGACAGTATCTGGTCTGAGCCATGGGTGTGTAGGGGGCAGCAGGGGCCTATTAGCCTGTCACCAGCCTCTGAGACAATGTGCTCTCAGCAGAGGTGTGGCAGTGATGCTGCTGCTCTGTGGTATAATTAACTCTGGCCCTAAAAAATCACGATCTTCCACTATAACTTTCAATTAGTGTAGCCCTTCCAGCTTGACATCACTCTCTCCTATCCAATGTTGACTTACGTTTGCATGTTCATAATATTTTTTTTTGAGCATCTGATTGTTGTTACATTTGTCACGTTTCTTACTGCACTGAATATTTTACCAATTAGATTATTCAATGAATTCACATTATTATAATGTATATTGCATGAAGAAAGGATATTGCAGGGTTGCAGAATGTACTAACATATATTTCAATAACTTTTTGTTAACATTACATGTTCAGTAACCATTCTCTTTCAGATTAATTACTGGCAAATTGGATATTTTTCAATTAAGTTTATTATTTATTATTTAATTCATTTATTTTTTTATGTATTGTTTTATTCTGACAGAGAGGATAATGCAGGATTGTAGAAGCACAGCATATAGTATTACTACAAAGTAGATATTATTTGTTGATAATAGATATTATTAATGTAAACTTTTGACTAACATTACATGTTAAGTAACCTATTTTACATTCATTACTATGACAATTTGAATTCTTTTCATAAGTCTTTCTACTTCAAAATGTCACATTTAATTTAAAAAAGTGAGATATTTACTAGCAATTTGAGTGAAACTGGTTTCTACACAGATTTTCAGTGTACTACAAAAATATTTATGAAAAATGTATGTTTATTATTAATTATTCAGTTATTTAATATTATACGGATTTATTCTAAAACAAAGGATTTTTTAAGCCTGGAAGAGTGGATCTGCTGTGGCATACACAGCCATACAATATTCAAAATGGTTATAATCACAGTCTGAATAGTTAAATAGAGAGCCAGTTCATATGCTATCCAGTGTCATGGGGATAGGTGTTCTTTAAAGAGAAAATATGTATAATTCTTTGCTGCAGTTAATTATTGGCTGCTACTGAAAGAGAAAGACAGTAATTGGAGACTAGCGGCTCTTCTGATCTGTAACGGCTGAACATTTTTACTGCTGCTAATCTGAGGGTGCAGCCAGATTTGTCATTGTAATAAGTGAATGTGATGGTTCCTGAACATATATGAATTTTTTTTATAGTTACTGTATGTCAACCCCCTATATTCTGGTGGTCAGTTCTCTACCACAAAAAAGTAAAGTTATCAACAGCGCTTGTCCACTCCTTTTTAATCTCCAATCTTGTCAAGACACACTGCCTCATCAAAGCGATATCTACAGGTCTGGTGCCCATTCCATTCTGCACTAATGATGGGACATGTAATTAGTAGTAAGTAGTGTTAATTGGAGAGACCTGCAGTGGCAGGCTGGTCAGAGTTTGATAGGAACAGAGGGTTACAGAGTGAGTGAGGAAGGGAGAATGTTAAAGATACTCCACAGTCAAAAGCACTCAGCCACAGTAGACCTCTCATTAGGTGACATGACACTGAACAGGCTCTTGTGATTCCCATAAGAAGGCAACTTTAAAAGTTACACTTAAAGCCTTAAAGCACTCAAAGCTCCTGGACTTCGGTTTGAATGGTCCTCGACCACAGCTTCATAATAATTAACATATAGCTATAGCAGCGATGTAGGAGAAACTATAGCTCCTTCTGAATGGTTAAATATGTGCATCAGAGGTTTCAAGTGTACGGAGTCAGCAAAATGCAGGAAATACTCAATATATTTCTAATCTTATTTTTAACAGAACATCTGCAATATTACAGACAGCAATGTCTTTACTTTGCATTCAAACTGATCACAGAATATGGCTTTATTTATGCAGTTTTATATTTAATGTTGGCTTAAGTGTTGCAGCTGGCCTGCTGATTAAAAGTTATTGTCACATAAATTTTCACACATAAAATCACCCAAAAATGGCTGTTTTTGTTTATGCGTGCCATTGAAATGAAGGACAAAATATTGTGCCTAAAGTTAGTCAGATGTTCAGAAGCCCTGAAGTCTAACAGATCTTCCAGATGGGCCCTTCCTAACCCAGCTGCCAGTCCATATTTACTTGATTATGCAGCATTCATCACTGCCCTCAGTTACTCCGTTCCAAAATCTATGCTGTGGCAGAATTGGAAGGCATCATAGGTGCAAAAAAGCGGTTTCAAAATAGGCAACTTTATTATGCTGCCTTACAAGATAAGTAAAGCCTAGATTCCCATAAGAAGGTAACTTTAAAAGTTACACTTAAAGCCTTAAAGCACTCAAAGCTCCTGGACTTCGGTTTGAATGGTCCTGGACCACAGCTTCATAATAATTAACATATAGCTATAGCAGCGATGTAGGAGAAACTATAGCTCCTTCTGAATGGTTAAATATGTGCATCAGAGGTTTCAAGTGTACGGAGTCAGCAAAATGCAGGAAATACTCAATATATTTCTAATCTTATTTTTAACAGAACATCTGCAATATTACAGACAGCAATGTCTTTACTTTGCATTCAAACTGATCACAGAATATGGCTTTATTTATGCAGTTTTATATTTAATGTTGGCTTAAGTGTTGCAGCTGGCCTGCTGATTAAAAGTTATTGTCACATAAATTTTCACACATAAAATCACCCAAAAATGGCTGTTTTTGTTTATGCGTGCCATTGAAATGAAGGACAAAATATTGTGCCTAAAGTTAGTCAGATGTTCAGAAGCCCTGAAGTCTAACAGATCTTCCAGATGGGCCCTTCCTAACCCAGCTGCCAGTCCATATTTACTTGATTATGCAGCATTCATCACTGCCCTCAGTTACTCCGTTCCAAAATCTATGCTGTGGCAGAATTGGAAGGCATCATAGGTGCAAAAAAGCGGTTTCAAAATAGGCAACTTTATTATGCTGCCTTACAAGATAAGTAAAGCCTAATCTGAAGCAGCTTTACAAACATAATTAATGCAGAATGCAATCCCAGAATGCACTGCAGTAAGCTCAAAACAATAAAACTAAGATGACAAGTTGAGAGAACTGTTCAAGATTGAAACTGATATACTAATTAGAATACTGATTAGTGTAGCAACATGCTAACAACAAACTCTCCCATGTTTGAGTAATAGCTAGAATCTATGCTAAAGTTCTGTACAATTTTAAATTTATGTATAATATTTCTCTTGTTATGAAGATATGTGGCACACGGATAGGAATTACTCAGGACAAGAAATTTTTTTCTAAAGCATTTAACATTTTCCTTTTATATCCAGGGTATTTTTGTATTGGTGATGGAATATTTTGGGCTTTTTTTGTGCCAATAAGGTTAAATAGCTAGGACAGGTCAAACTTTAATGAGCCCTCTTACGTAAAGGTTGGCCTGAACCACATTTCCTTTAGCCTGCTGTGAAAGGACTCCACAGGAAAGTTTTGTGCCTTAGGATGCTGTGTCTTAAATGATAAATGATTCACTGAAGCCAGCCCTCCGTCTGTGTCAGGTATAAACTGGAGTTAATGGCTACAATATCACAGGCCTTAAGTCCTGGATACTGCAAATATATATATACTGTACTTGGCGACCGATTGCTATACAGTTTATTTAATGTTAACTGAGGCTATTGTGTTTTTATTCATTTGTCAGTGCTGGGATTTTGTTACAAAGGAAATCCCACTGTGAATGGGAAAAAATTTTGGGTATTAGACATACTTAGAAAGAAAAAAAAATCAAGTACTGCCCAAAGTAACTGCCCTAAGAGTCCCCTTTCTTGTCCATTTACAGCAAACTGGCACAGCAGTGCTGCCAAAAATGGTCCTGTTCTTCCTCAGCTGAAGGTGAACTAACATAACCTAGAAACCATGTCCTAAAACTCACAATGGTAATTCCAGTGATCACATAAGATGAAAATGTGAATAAAACAATTGTATTCCTCTTTCTTATATAAGAGAAATCCAATGCATTTCTTACAGTTTCTCCAGAGCAACAGATGTGAATGAAATACAGTCCTTTCTTAAGGGGATAGTTCACCCAAAATGACAACAGACCGTTTATTTAGATTAGATGCCATATTGAATTTAACGTGGATGAAAATGAGGCTGTGAGGGACAGACTTACAGTCTTTACAATGGCACACATTGTATAAAGGTACTAGATCACAATTTTCACTAACTCACAGTTTTCTGAGTTTTTGTCTACTGAAATACATTTCATCAGCTGGATTATTGGTGTTGTTAACAGTACAATCCATTGAATGCACTGTACTTCCATCCCTCACAGCTTCGTTTTCATTTCTGTCAAAAATTAAATATGGTGCTACCCTGACTTAGGGCTTTTCAGAATATTATGCCTATTCTCTATAATATAATCATGGCCAAATATCCTAGTCACTCTTAAAAACAGAGTGGAAGAAGAACAAGAACAAGAAAAAATAATTTAGTTTGGAATGACATGAGGGTGAGTAAAGAATGACAGAATTTCATTTTTGGGCGAGCTATCCCATTAATGAATCAAAGATAAATCCAGAGATCTGGCTGCAAGAATCAGACCTAAATCAGAGCACTGTCTTCTACCCAGTTGTACCCATAGTTATTTATCTGTGTTCTCTTTAGTTGGTGCTTCCAGAGTACTCTATCCATGGGCTCTTCTGTATCATGTTCCTGTGTGCTCAGGAGTGGCTTACTGTAGGCCTGAATATCCCTCTGCTCTTCTACAACACATGGAGGTGAGCACCTGAACCAGCCTTTACTCCTCTTAAACAAGCTGTGCCTACTACCTGTCAGATTTCACTAATGCATGTGTCCTGAGAAATCAAACCTGTCCCTGCTATAGCCCTTGATTTTATATTAAGTGGAAACTTAATATTAATTTTCATTCAAAATAAATAATAATAATAAGTATTAATTTATTATTTTCATGCGAATCAGTGTTTTTATGTGAGGACTGATCCTCTTGATACAGCATCACTATTATCAATGTTCAGATCAATCCCATGCCTAACTTTCCTATATTAAAGATCCTTGCCACAGTGTCTTTCTAATCTTGTCACTGCGCATTGGTCTTAGAATTTTTTCTAGATGATTAATAGCAGACTGAATGTTTCATCACACAGTGAAACAACTAGGGAAATCACAACTGGGATAAAATGAGTTTCAGTCATTTTGCAGTGGAGCTCTAAATCTTTCTTCGGGGTTTGTTATTGAATGTTCAGAGCTGTTGTCAATTACTGCCACAATCCTCAGAATATGAGAGATAGTTCTGCTGTGCTTCTGCTATTTTTTTTTTTTGCAGAATGATGAAACACTGAACTTAACCAGTACAATAGAAATGGTGGATTTTATGTTTGATTAGCTGGTTGAACTCACTATCAATAATTTTTCTTACCAGATTTATTTCTTTTCTTGCAATAAATCTACCTTTCTTTCCACAGTGATGCTGCTATAATGCACTGTCACTCTGTTCTTCCTTCTGTTTTGCTCTAATTCTTTCACGTTTTTTCTCCTAATGCGCTTAAAGCCCCCACTCCTTGTTTTCGATTTCCCTAATAGAATTATTGCACCAGGGGTGACGTTTTTCCTTGTCTGACAATTACGGACTATATTTAAGTCATCCATCTCCAAGGACTGCCTAGATTGACAGAAATATTTAGAATAAAGAGGCTTAGACCAGCTACACTTTGCATTAGATAAAAATTTAATTAAATTATTAAATTAAATTAATAATAAATTAAATTAAATGGAATGAAAGGCAAACAAAAATCTAATACAAAGGTGCACATAATGTTTCAAGAAGCGCTACCCGGCTCGTGTTTTTTTCCCATTTTCGGCAGGTACTTTCACAGCCCCACAGACACTAAGGAGCTTCTCTACGATCCAGCATCAGTCATGAATGGAGACACACTCAAATTCTGCCAAAAAGAAGCCTGGTGCAAGATGTCCTTCTTCATCCTCTCATTCTTCTACTATCTCTACTGGTGAGTAGAGATTGAGAGAGTAACTCAATTGCCTACTAATGGGATTCTGTGTAACGTGTTCACTGATTTTTATATCTTTACAGCCAAATATGCTTTTTAGTGTGTGCCTTTGCTATAGTATAAGCTGCCTTAAGCCTATAGCATAGCAGAGATGTATACTTAAACAAGCATTTGAACTGACAAGGACTCTGCGCACTTGGATGGCGCCAACAACTCGCCTTTGGGTAGAATTCCTGAATTTCCTTTTTTGCTCCACACTATATCACGTCACATTAAATGTTAATATGCACATATTCTATAATGGTTCACCCTTCAAGTGAAAAGGCCTTATGACCTTTTGTCAGATCAAAGGTGATTGTTGTGATTGTTGATTTAAAGCTATTTGCATCTGGAATTGAAATTCTAGGACAAATACAGCCTTTTTGTACAGCATCTTTCGTACACTCCCACTCTTTGAGGAGTGACAGATGTGAGTTCTCAGTGGTCATGACATTTTTTGATTTTGACCATCCTGCATACCTTAAACTTCACCTGGCCTTTAATTGTGCCATGTATTGTGAAACATTCACAGTCTCACTTCCCTTCACATCATATTGCAAGGGTCTCCACCAATGGTCTCTGTAACTTTGACCCTTCCTCTTATTTGCTTGCTTTTTATTGCTACTTTCTTAAAGGCATGTTCATGGTTCAGTACAATTTTAACTTAAAGGGATAGTTCACCCAAAAGAAGATATTTTGAAACACAAAAGAAGATATTTTGAAGAATGTGGATAACCAAACAGTTGACGTAGCCATATAGACTTCCATGGTATTTTTTTTTCCCATACTATGTAATGGCTACCATCAACTGTTTGTTAACTGTTAACAGGAATTATCTTGGTGACAAATAACTACAAGTTTATCTTTCTAGAACATTAGTCTCACCAAAATGAGGATTTAGACAATACTGCTCAAATTATACACAGGTTTTTATGGAAGAATTTTATAGTGCTTAAAAATATGAGCATCACACTTTCCCCCTTTAAAGTCTCTGGATGCTGTCACAGTTTTTATTTTTATTTTTTATTTTACTAATGGACACGTTTTAATTATTTTCTGTAGTAATCAACATTATGTTTAACTTGAGCTTAACTTTCAGTAAAACTCAACTTCTTAATTAGACTGACCCTTTTTATAAATTCTTATATAACGTCTGATTTGATGAATGCTTTCATTTGCCTGCCTTGCCTAGTTTAACCCCTGTGGCTTGATCTTCAAACGTAGTTTGTACTCTAACCCTTCGTAATAACCACAATGTTGTTCTCCCTCTTACTAATCAATCTAACAAATCAATTGCAAATCCAACATCAGCGCACCAGGCCATCACCCATCCAATTACAATAGTAGGTTTGCCGTTCCTTTTTTCTAAACACCATTCAAACCTAATGACTCAAGAAAGGAATGTGCCACTCTGATAGAAGCGGAAGAGAGATTTGGGCAAACATCACACTAGTTGTCACAAAGATTGCAAATGCAGGAGGAACATTGTTCGCCTCAGGCTCCATCAGGATCATATCTAGGATCATAGCTGAAATACATTTTTCATTGATCTTCCACTTTCAACACGAACACTAAAAACATGTTTTTAGGACACAGATAAGCCGCAGTCCTTAATAATACAGCAGTTGTCCATTAAAACATCTTTAGACTTGAGACCAGCCTTTAGCTGTGTGCACTGAATATAATCAAGTCACTCAACATTCTCTGATTAAGTTAAATATATATGCTTCATATGCAGCAGTGATATAATTTCAAAGAACATAAATAGATCTGCTTTCTTTTTGAAAAGATTAGGAATATAAAAGGATCCACGCCACTACTTTTCCAACCACCACACACTGAAGATAATAAGACGAGCCAAGAACTGCTTATGAGGTTTTTATCAGGGCAACCCCTTATTATGTATTAATGCCCGTGGACAGCATTCTGGCATGACATCCATGGCCCCTAGTGTGAAGTCAGCACAGAAATTCAACACACATCAACATATGGCAGTGCATTCTAAATAAATACAATCTATATCATACACAACCTGCCCGGAGTGATCCTCGAGCTGGTGAAGCTGTCATTTTCCATAGCGTCAGCTGCTTTGAAGCCTCTCGCCTTGTATTTCCATGCCTCCACCAGCTGAGGACGAATGCTGCGGTTTCAGCTGGATAATTTGGGGACAAAATGCATCTTTGTGTTTGTTGTTAGCTGGGAAGAAATGAACTAATTAAAACGGTTATCTGACAGAATGATTGAACCTATGCTCATTTCATAGAATCGAAAAGTAGTATGCATAAAGGGAGAAGTTGATGCACGGGATGGGAGTGATGTTTGGAATGGAGTTAATAAAATATTCTGAAATTTATTCAAATTAATTCCATCTGTCTGTCTGTCTATCACAAGAAAGCATTCATTTTCTTTAGAAAATATAGAAATCCAGTTGTTTTTTTGGTTGTTCTGTAATTCATAATGTAAAATGGATTGTTATTTACGAATTTCAATGTATCTCTAATACAACTTTGGTCTTTAAAATAAATCATAAACTCTGAAATTCGTTTGACTGATTTAATTAATCATAACTCACTGAAATCATGAGTGCATGTTTGACGTTAAACTACTTCTGTTTCTTCTATGGGCATTTTAAATAGCTAATTTGCAACCTTCAAATAAACAGATGAAAATAACTTTGAATATGGCCCACACCCAAGATGTTGTGTAATTTGTTAGTGACTCGGAACAACACAGTCATTAGAAACAGAAAAATTATTCAGATTTTACTCTAGTTTTTTATTTTAGTATAACTTTTTGCACACAATGTCAGTAATGTCTGTTTGTTCTGTCTTCCAGTATGATCTACTCCTTGGTGACCTCATAACAGAGTTCTCAACACTGCTCATAAGACACTGTTTTCCAAAAGCTCTAAACTAGATTTGGATGAAACAAGAGCACCGCTAGACACAAGTTCAACACACTGCAGTGTCTGAACCTACAGAGAAGACTTGACCCCATCTTCCCAGAGTATCAGAAGAACCCAGTGTCGCCCTAGATGTCTCATGGACCTGGTGTGATGCGCTTTTCACAAGCTCACAGTAACATTTGCACAGATTGTCTCAGGCATAGCACAACATGTCTTTTACCACTTTGAGGCACAGAACCTGCCAACCTTTACACTCACTATATGTAGCTTAAAATTCATGTTAGGTTAAAACAAAGGAAAGGAAACTATGGCTAACTTGATCAGAGAATGTTTCATTTTTACCAGTCACACACTAGGCCACTGAGTTTGATTACGTGTGAGAAGCTTTTGTGATATATTTTATGTGTATCTGCGCACTCCTAAAATAAGCGTTTTTAATATGAAATACGTATCTGTTGCATTACTTGTGTACATAGAGAACTTTGTGTAATGCTTTTATGTGTTGGTGTCAGTTGGTTGAGATGTTTTTGGACTTTATATTTACAAATGCTGATATCGAGGCTTTATTATAAACAAGAGCCACTTTTCCACAATTTTGCACAAAGTTGTTATGCGTTTGCACAATAGATACAGTTATTGGTTGTGGTGGAAAAAGTCATTTTTGTATACCCAGTACGAGTCTTCCAATATATTACAGTGCATCAAAATATCATAGATTTTCATTTTAGGGAAGAAATTAAAACCACAGCTCATGATCTACGAATTTCACTTTCTCATTTTGTATTATTGTTATTATATTAACTATTACTGTTATACGACAAGGTCAGCAATACTGAAACAAGATATTTAAGGAACCATCGACAGTTTCTTTAATCTTTTTCTATCTATCTATCTATCTATCTATCTATCTATCTATCTATCTACCTATCTATCTATCTATCTCATTTCTTTTTTCTTCTTAAAACAAATCTCCAACCACAGTTCATAAGTGTTTCTGACTACTACGTTCTACAGCTATTACTCTAACAATGTTATTGGATCAGTCAGGTTTTAACTGTCCGGAGTAACTACATGATGCATATAAGCGTGAACCCCTCAAGACTACGTGATGCTTTGAATGAGCACTATATATAATGCAGAGTACTGAAAATAGCAGTAGACACACTAAATCATTTTCATTGCCGTGTAGGGGATAATAATACCAGTCCCCAGCAGTACTATATTCTGCTGCTGTCATGTAGACTGCTGTCTTTTGTATGCCTTATGTAGTTACACATATGATGACCAAACATTTTCTATATCCTTATTGTGGACTTGTTCACCCATCCAAATATCAGTAAAGAAATTTGTATATGAAATAAAACAGACTATTTTAAAACTGTTAAAGGTGCTTTCTTATGCATGCATTACACGTATGCTTTAATACCACTGGAGTCATTGTTTTTTTTTCACTCCATAATCATTAATTTCATCCGTCATGCGGTTCATGATCCATATGTGGTTATTTCACTCAATTACCCACAGAGCATTTCTCACATCTCCTCATTTGAATCCTCACCCCACAGTGACTCTCTGAAAAACATTCACCTCAGACTGATGCATGCCCCCATCTCTCACATGTCTCCTCTTCAGGGAATGTTGCCTCTGTCGCTCGTAAGTCGACTATTATCTGTGTTTTCCGGTGCCAAGCCCTGTGTGGCAGTGACTGGCTGACAGATCGGTGACAGGCTGTCCTCCTGCTCCACCTGCTATCCATCCAAATCACTGCCACATGCTCCGTAATTACAGTTTGTAAAGGATGCGGCTCCCTTTGCCAAAGATCTAACACTTTGCCACTTATAGCCGTGAAATGAACGTCATCAGATGTCTGTAGGTCTTGGCGCTCAAAGAGCTTTCTGCCACCCTTTCGACAGCCATCTCTGACCCTGGTCAGCATGTTGTGGCATCAGATAAGTGATGATTTTTGGCTCCGGCTTCAAAGAGACTCATGGGATTTGAAAATCTGAGATGTATAATTCAAACTACAGTAAAGGTTATTTTCTGTTATGAAAATAATCGTTTTCATGAAGTAACACCATTTATCTTTGCTCTTAAGAGTTTCATGTGTTCCTCTCTCAGAAAATATCCCTGCCCTCAAGTGAAGAGCTTTGCACATTATATGCTTTGACAAGTGTGGTTGTTCCCCACACAGTGGTGGATGGGCAACCTGTCAGCTTGCCGGGTTTTCTCAGATGCCCAGCCTGTCAGCACAGATTACCCAGAAGGCCAGTTGAGCATGGATTTTACCTGACTTGTCTTTCTAGGATTGGATGACTTTTTCACCTTGCTTTCTGGCCACACAAACAAGCGGATTCATATTGGAGTAGTCTGGATTGTGTAAGCTTTTTTCAAAACTTTGTACAATCTACTTTTGCTGGCACATCTAGCCAGCATTCTGGCAACAAATCTTAAAACCTAATAGTTACCCAAGAGAAGAACAGTCGTCAAGGTGCTGGTGTTTTTTAATCTGGCAGCTATTCACAAAGATTTTGTTCTTGTTTTACTAATACATCCTCTTACTAGATAATCCTTAAAAACAGGATAAAGAATCCAATAAAGCTTATTGCTGTCCCATGTTCTATAATAATAGCAAGTAATAATAACATCTGTAAACTTCAAACTATTTAGTTCTTTGTGTCTTCAACACATAGCACCTCTTTGTTTTTCTATTCTTCTATAAAATGAGGAGCTTCCTAAAATATAAAGGCAGCTATATATGTTATGTATAAAACCCATGTATGGCGTGTTAATGTGCGGTCACATTTACCATTTGCTCTGCGAAATTTCGCAGATGAAATCCAGTCTGAAATCCAGACGTGACTGGGGGTTTCATAAGAAAGTACTAAGAGGCCATGGATTATTAATATTTTTCTTTCTTGTTTTCTCATGATCGCGACCTAATTATCTCGTGATCTCGACATAAGTTGTTTTCTTGTTATCACGACTTTATTTTCTTGTGATCTCAACATAATGAAAGTTGTTTTCTCGTTATCACGACTTTATTATCTCGTGATCTCGACATAACAAAAGTTGTTCTATAAGTTACAACACTGCGCCAAAAGGTGGCAGTATAGAAGTGCCGGTACTCTAAGCTGCGATACCAAACAGGACCACATGGGAGACGACAAGAGACCACTAAACCTGCTGTCTTAATCGGACTCCATTCAGAATAACTAAACCACTGACCAGCGCATAATCTAAAACACCTTCAGCCGACATTCATTATAAAACACTCATGCGTTTAAGCTAAATACACGCCGAAAATAATAATTTACTGCCATCTGGACGCGAGCAGTGGCGTAGCGTCTGGGTATGCAGGGTATGCAGGTGCATATGGGCCCGGGCATTTTGGGGGCCCGCCTAGCCGAGGGGGAACTTTTAATTGAAACGAGGGAACGAATAGAGCCCGGCCCTTGTCCGACAGCTTATCAGAATTCTCGGCCTGAGTCCGACCCGAGCCCGTGTCTTTTTTCTCTCTCTCTTCCCCATTACACAGTTGCTGTTTCAGTGCTAAGATTGTGTTTGCATGCAGTACAAATAGCCTATGGTGGCATTTTAGTGCCACGTTGAAAAATAACTAAATAAGATTAACGTCATAATATTTTAAGAATAAAGTCAAAATTACGATAATAAAATCATGTTATATTGTGTGAAGTTAATGTGAAAATTCCACCTATACTCCGCAAAAAAAAGTCTGTGGCATCCAACCTGTCATTCTTTACATTTAACATGAAAAACAGCAATAAATTGCTTATTGATTTTTTTTTTAACTCTGATCGATTTCATGAAACATTCGTTTGTATTAAATTGTTCAGATTGTTTTCAACATGTATTCAATATTTATTCATGTTTATTTCGTGCTGCAAATATTAAAGAGGAAAATATCATTGATTCACAAGCCGCTTGAACTGAGGCGAATATAGTTATCTCACTACAAATTTAAAACACATTTTTTGTTTGTATAGTATTTTATCATAAAGTTGACAGAAGGCTGAGACGTGTTTTAATGAAAGTAACAAAGCACAACGCTTATTGCGATTATTGGGTGGCTTGCGTGCTACAAATGATGAATAGACGTGAAAACGTTAAATATTATTTCTAAGCATTTATACCGTAAATAAAACAGCTTGTGAATAGTCGCATAACATTATTTACTTCAGAAAAATCAACAATAGCCTAAGTTAAGTTAACCGAGTTGGAGCCCATAACGTTTGGGGGGGGCTCTACACATTTTTTTTTTGCATATGGGCCCGGGGCTGACTTGCGATGCTACTGGACGCGAGTCACTATTCTCTCCGCCATCTCGATGAAATCATCCGTGTTTTCTACCGCTGTTTTAAACTTATTACTTATTACCAATGCATTCCTTTACTGGATCCTTGAACTTTCCAGAAGTTTACCGGTTTCAAATGACCTCCTGGGTAGTGTGCTTTATATAATCCCCCAGACACTGACGCTTTGCTTTTACTCAGTATTTTACTCAGTACACACAAAATAAAGTCCAGGCCTGGTCCTCTCTCCTCTTGCACTGTCGTCACTCCTCCTTTTATCCTTCCGGAGCTCCTCCGTGGGACTCGAGACCGGTGAGTGGCGCAGGTGTCGTGCATTATCACTTACTCCACCGGCCTCGCTCCGTTCCCACGGCTCTCGGCCCCGCCCCACTCGTCACAGCTACCTTTTCTCCACTCGCTTCTCGTGCTGACTGTCATCCGAAGCGCACGCATAAAGGTGCTTCCAACTGTGCGTGCGATCCCGATAAATATACACAGAATTACAGTATTTAAGTATTCACGCAAACATAATCTGTTATGCCTTAAGAGAACGTTTGGGGAAGAGAACGTTTGGCGAACTGTTGGGGAAAAACATCTGATGTTGTAATATTATATTAGATCCGTGCATTACAGTATAGGCTGCCTCATTAATGTTAATCTAATAATAAAAGAAAAGAGGGAATCACTTGCTGCTCTTGAACTGCTTTTGTAGTTTTAATAATCAATTTATTTGTAATGAACCGACTAAAGGGATTTTTGCGTTTGATTATTTGTTTTTCTTGAATGCTTTTGTTTAGATGTAAAATGAAAAAGATAATGCATTATTTGTTTCTTTCTTATATTTGTTCTACTGTTTTTGTTCTTATTTATAATAACAAAGATAAAATAAAAAATAGCTATATTGTGATTATTAATATAGTCATTATTATTAAGAAAAGAACTGGATGAGATTTTGCTCTAAGATTTTGCTTTGAGTGAACCTTCAGAAAATTTTAACTCGATTTTTCTCAAAATTGACTTTCTATCGACATCAAACGGGTGTAGCTCAGTCATTTTTCGTCCACTTGAGATGTGGCAGTATCAAGCCTACAACCTCATTTTGATTATTTGTTTTTCTTGAATGCTTTTGTTTAGATGTAAAATGAAAAAGATAATGCATTATTTGTTTCTTTCTTATATTTGTTCTACTGTTTTTGTTCTTATTTATAATAACAAAGATAAAATAAAAAATAGCTATATTGTGATTATTAATATAGTCATTATTATTAAGAAAAGAACTGGATGAGATTTTGCTCTAAGATTTTGCTTTGAGTGAACCTTCAGAAAATTTTAACTCGATTTTTCTCAAAATTGACTTTCTATCGACATCAAACGGGTGTAGCTCAGTCATTTTTCGTCCACTTGAGATGTGGCAGTATCAAGCCTACAACCTCATTTTGAAAAGATGTGTACTACAAATAGTGAATAAGATTATTATTTTTTTCTTTTTTATTATTTTTTTGCATGCAGTTTGCAAAGTGGCAAAACGAAGCAAAGCATAACTAGTCCACACTTTTATTTTCTCTGTTTTCGCGTCCCGTGAGGGCGTAAAAGTTCACCACACCGATTTTGCTCATGTTCAATTTAGTTTTTGTGAGTGCAGTGCTTTATACATCTCTGCACTTCTGACAATGGAAAATGGACCGTTTTACACGTAAAATTTTGATGAAATTTCGCTAATGTGACTGTACCTAACAACATATTATAAAGTCAACATGTTGTTAAAACTTAAATAATTGGCTTTTATATTATCACTGCAAATTGTAAATGTCCTACTTTTTATAAATATTGACAGCTTATTTAAAGCTGCAGTCCATAAGTTTTGCCTCTTTGTCGCCATCTCTGTTTGAAAACCTGCAATTGCAGCTATTTGCGGAATTATCTTCCTTGCGTGGGTTGTGCACTGGCATGGCTCCAGCGCGGATGAATCTAATGTGTGGCTGTCAGTCTGCAGATACTGCTCTTTGTATTCACAAATTCTACATCTTGAAAGTATGACCCAAACAAGAGTTTTCACTGGAGAATGTCATCTGAACAAGTAAGTAACAACTGCCACTTTTGTTCTGATCAACTGAGGAAAAAAGCATTACAATACATTGCGCTATCAATGGTGATTAAATCTAACGATCGGTTAGCTCATATCACATCAAACCGTGCCAATTATTATTGTTATACTTTGTTTTTAAATTCTTGACGTTAATAAAATCAGAATTGCGTGAGTGCGTGTATTTAGTGTGTATTAGCATTAGTAGATTAAAATTTTTGACTAGGGGTGAATCTCCAGTCATTGATGATTGTCGTTTGACCTTTCTGGATTACAATCCGCCATTTATTCCAGCTGCTGTGAGAAAAGGCTATAAACGATCCGTCACCTGCAGCATCCTCACGTGCAATATAGCATACTAGCCGGGACAACTTTTTTATGTTTACAGACCTGACGTAATGACGCAGCGCCATGCTCGAATTTTCCGCGAAAACCTACCCGTACCACTCAAATTAGAAAACTTTATTATGAGTTTACCCCTTGTGAATCGAGCTAAAGTAAGGCGATAGTTTTGAACACTGGCTGATTATGTACTTGCTCAAAAAATTATTTTGGATCATTTTTAAACAAAAAAGTTACGGACTGCAGCTAAATTTAAATTAAACTGTTTGCGCGCTATAGATAGTGTGCATATTACGTCCAATGATGTGGCTTTTAGTGAGCCTTTCTGCAGGTTACATAGTTAAACCAGTAGGGGGTGACAAGTGACTGTCTTTATAAGTGGGTCAGTAAATCATTCATTCAAAGGACTCGTTCGAAAACGCAGATTCAGGAATGAAACATGTGGCTGTATTTATAGATGGGTCATTGACTAATCCATTCAGCCAATTTATTCAGAATCACTGATTTAATCAGGAAAAATACACAACTTCTGCCAGCAGAAACAGAAAAAGTAATATTGTGATAATTTTTTATTTTTTTTCAAACTATGTGCAGATTTGTCATTTTTTGTTTCTTGGCAAATGTAAAAAGCTTCTAATTCAACTCGCATGGCCTTTTTAACTGAAAACTTTTTTTTTTTTAGTCTACTATAAAAATCCATAGGCTTCTTCTTGCCATATTATTGGGTATTTTCATATCAACTAGCAGTGCTGACTGTCAACAACCTTCAACTACGGCCGTCTGTGAATCATAGCTTCAGGTTGTTAAAGACAGATGAGCATCATTTGAGAGGAATGCAAGAAAATAAAAGCTGATCCTTGCAAAAGAGAGCAAACTCTGATCCTTTCTAGTTAGATAACACCGATGCCTGTATATGATGCATAAATTGGTCCACTGGGTAAACTAAAAAATGATGCTGAGAGTTCTGAGCAGACATCAGAGGATGTTGTCCTCTGCGGTGATTCCCCAGCTCTCAGTGTCTGAATCTAAAATCCATTTCAAAACACGCCAGTAGGGATGTAGAAAGGCGAAAACAACACCATCAGGTGGCAAGCGCAATGTTAGTCTCTCTATTGTTTGCACAGACCATTTATTTCCTCCCACCAGCTAAAACCAAGATGCCAACCCTGAGATCTCAACAATCTAACCCATTTAGCACAATACAATGTCACTTCCTACTGTATATCTGCTAACCTGACAGAAGCTAAAACACCTCTCTCTGCCAAACAATCTGCACTTTGTGTTCATAAACCCCCCAGTATTGTCCTTTGGCTGAATAGTTTTGTAAAGATATAAACATATATACATACATATATAGATTTAATAATGTAATTCTTATTGCAGTAAAATTGTATTAATTGTTCACAGACAGTGATGGCTCTGATTTTCTTATATGATATATAGTATTCCCTAATTCAAGTGTGAATGAGGGTGATCCAGTCATGGTCAATCTCCAATTAGTTGCCCACATATTGTTCCAGTGGAATGAGAAAGGGCAGAGTCGGCCATCTGACTTTATTAAATGCATGTGGGTGCATGGGGTTATTCAGTGACCTAAAGCAAAAAACTAGGGACGTCTGACTCATGAGGATGTGCATATTAAAATATGGGAATAGTCAGAGCATGTAGACTCAGTCAGAAAAACAAATACATCCACAGAAATAAGCCAGTGAGAAATGTATACCATTACTTTTTTAGCAAATGCCAGGCAAACATGGAGCTCCACAGATTTTGTTGCTTGATTATTAAATTAAATATTTTGTCTTTCAACTAATTTGTAGTTCTCTGGACTTTGTTGTTGTTATTAATGTTATTAATAAGAGAGAGAAAAAAGAATTCAGCTTACAAACTGTCTTTACTTTGGATACACTTTGATAAACCTATAATAAAGATTTACAGCCAAACCGCTAGAGGGCCAAAAGTTACATAGTCTGCTGTACACTGTAAAATAATTTACTACTACTAACTATAAATAAACTACTAATTTGTAGTTCTCTGGACTTTGTTGTTGTTATTAATGTTATTAATAAGAGAGAGAAAAAAGAATTCAGCTTACAAACTGTCTTTACTTTGGATACACTTTGATAAACCTATAATAAAGATTTACAGCCAAACCGCTAGAGGGCCAAAAGTTACATAGTCTGCTGTACACTGTAAAAACCTATTGTAATTTTAACTGTAAAATGTTACAGTAAAAACTTGTTAATTGGTTAACTGTAAATTCCTTCTTTATATACATTGAAAAACTGCAATAAATGTAACAAATTTTACCTTTCATGTAATTTTACCATAGAATACTGTTAAATGTACAGTTCATGGAAGTGGAAAAAGAACAAGTCATTATAATTTACAGTGAAAAAAAACTTAAACTGACATTCCCAGATTTATTTGTTTGTAAATTACAGTTTTAAACTGTGAAAAGGCTGTTTAGTAACTGTTTACATTTTTGCTGTATTTTTACAGAATTATTCCAGCAGCCATTTTTTTCCTGTAAAATCAAAAGGATTTTATTACAGTGTAGCTTTAAGAGATTTTACCATGTTTAAATGTAATTCACAGAATTCCACAGATTTTTATTTTCACCAAAAAAAAAATTAACAGATTCTGTCTGAACCTGCCAATGACATACAATTCCTAATAAATGAGCAGTTCAGAGAAAATTCTACTGTCATGAGAAGTAAAATGATAAAATGTTCTCATGAGGCCTACGATTCAATCTCAACATATTCCTCAGTCTTCTCAGCTATTTATAACAATTAGCAGAGTTAACAGACATGCTCCTCTATAACGAGGGTGGCTGTTTGCATTAATCTTGGGCTTTTGGCTCTGGCTCCTGCATGGATACGCTTCTGAATCTGGTGGAGGACAGCACAGATGCCTGAGTCTCCATGAGTCTGTTAATTATGTTCAATTCGTGCTGCCTCTTTACTCTGTCTTAACCTTCAGCCTCGTCCTTTGACTGCCTCAGTCATATAGCTCGCACCTGCACAGCATGTAAGAAGGTGATGGAAAGGAAAGCACTTAAGCAGACTGTGTACTGTAGGAAACAGCATGCTGCCTTTCATTCATGCTGAAGTGGAGATGTGTATTTATTGGATTTACTGTAACAGCTTTGATCAGATGGATTTATTTTTTACTAAAAGATGGCATAAGATGTGTGTGTGTTGTGTTTTGGTTTGTGCCCTTCTATGAGTCTGCCAGTCTGATCTCTTGGCTGCCATACTCTTGGAATGCTCCTGCTCACACCTGTGCATGGATTATAAATGATTTTTGTGCCTTCTGTCATGCTATAAACAAGCATGTGAAAGCAAAATATGGCCCAACACACACACACACACACACAAACATACATATACTCTCTAGCCTGTTTTAAATAAATGCTGTTTTTCCATCACCAATAAATTACAATTTAAAATGTATTTAAACAGAAAACAGTTCTTTTTAAATATAGCAATAATATTTCACAGTATTATTGTTTTTTTTTTTCTCCAGAATTTGTCATCAAATAAGCACAGCTTTGGTGAGTATAAGAGACTTCTTTCAAAAACATAACAATATTTTTGAATTAAGCCTTTATAATAATTTTATAAAGTCTAAAATTCTATAAATAGATAGATCGATAGATAGATCGATAGATAGATAGATATTCTAATAAAGATCTTTACAAATGAAGTTATCAAAATGTTCCATTTCCACTAGAAAACATGTGAAAATATTACTTCACTGAGTGTATTTAAAATACATGAAATGCTAGAAATTAGCCTTAGCAAGACAAAATACATTTTAAAGACAAAAAATTTAAATAAAAGCTTTTTCTCTAGTAGCTTTTAGACTTTTGGACATCACTAGGAATATGGCAGTGGGGATTTATCTGGTTTTCAATATTCATATGAGGTTGTACCCTGGCCCCCAGTCCACATAAATCTCTGTCAGCTTTCCCAGAACTAAAGGCTGAAGACTGGCCAGCAGAGGGGAACAGACAAGGCGCTGGCAGGTGTAAGAAACTATAGTCTGCCCCGACCCAGATTCCACTCCACAATAGATGTTTGATCATGCTCATTTCCCAAAATGGCTTAATTATTATAGAGAAGAAGAAAGTCAACAGTTATGTTGTTTCTAGACCATTTGGGATGATCACATCCTGAGCAAATGGTGACCAATTGTAGAATGGGAGAGGGTGTGGGACACCGAGAACCACCTCAGACAAAGGGGTGTCAGAACTTAATTAACATACAGACCACAGCTGTAATGACAGGAGCAACTTCCTTTACATTAAGGGTAGTAAACTGTAACTGTATAAAAGGTTTGAGTTTAGGATATTCTGGGTTCATTCGGACTCTGTTGAACCCAAGGTACTATATGTACTATGTCACTGCTATGCTGCAATAAACATAATAAACGTCCTCATCACTTTTTCTTACACAAGCAAACATCACCTCCTCATACACTGATGCACATTCAGATTCTCCATACCCTTCTCTACTAGCACCTATTTAATATTCTAGAACATTTACCTCTGCGTTTAGCCAATGCTTTAAAGCACTGACTCATGGAAATTATTCTGCAGAAGAATAGAACATGTACATTTACTTTACTCTATGTTTTGTTAAATGCACAATCAATATTATAATATTTTGAATATTAACATACCATTTTTTACATTGCTTAAAAAATTATATGAACACAATGAGCTCAAGAGAGGCAAAGGAGACACTGCCTACACTATTTGAGCTCAGATTTCATATTTGTTTTGTTACAGAATGTTTTTTGGAAGGTCAATTATTTTCTTATCCAAGTTTTATTGAGAAAGCACTGCCTCCCTTGCCTCCTCTGAGAAAACGCCTCAAATGCTCTTGAGTTAGACCTCTGTCCTCATAACCACACCGATTCAGGGATGTACTCATAAACAAATCAAATAACAAATGGACTGCTGGAGAGAGCCTAGAAGAGTTCCTGAAATAGCTGTAAGCATGTTAGTGGCTATTGGGGATCTGCAGATGTCCCTCATGTCCACACCAAACCCAGCACAGAAAACTCATCTGAGCTTGAACAAACAACTCAGCCTTCAAAGCAGCGATAAGAGCGGGGTTTTAATTCCCATGCTCTAAACCATCATCTACAGAGCTGTCTTTCTCTCTAGCGTTTTCATAACACACTTTGCAGTATGATCAGGTCTTGTATCATCCTGAAAGAGGTGTATTTTGTGATAATGACTGGAAACATGCTAGTTTCTTGTTAAACACAAAAATTAACTCCCATGTCAAGTCAACCCAACTAACAAAATTATGTTCTAAAAACATTTTGCTAACATTCCAAGTGTGTTATTTCTGAATGTTCCCTGAGCAGTCAGTTATTATGGGAACATTACTTTAGAAGATTCTCTAAACGTTTTAAAACAAGTTGTAGGCCTAACATTTAAAGATTGTTAGATGAATATCCCACAAATATGTTTCAGAAAAACGTTCCATTTAATATATGTTAAATAATGTTCTATGCTAACATTTTTATAATATTATTAAAGACCAGATAACTTTGAACAAACATTCTGTGAGTATTACTGGAAGAACATTTGTTCATAACTTTGAGAGAACCTTGCCAGAACATTAGCCAAAGTTCTGTGAATGTTACCGCTTGGTAGTGCTTTAAGTAACACAGATTGTTTCGAAGCAGCTTCACATTAATACACAGGAAAATAAGAGAATCAGTGTTGCAAACTTCAAATATTAGACAAATTCAAATTCTATATCTAAAAAAACAATAGTGTCATTATTTAGCGCAAGTCAGTGCAGTGTTGATTCAGAGCCTAATTCAATTACTTTGTGTTAAGTTTATCAGTTATGATACGAGTTCAATTCAGCTATAAGTACCCCTACAGAAGTCAATAGTGTTGTTATTCATCTCAAGTCAGTTCAGTGTTGATTCAGTTCAGTTCAATATTCAATGTTGCAAAATTCATCAATTATGAAGCAAATTTAATTCAGCTAAAGCTGCTCTATAGAAGATAATAGTGCCAACATCCCATTAAATTCTTCTTCTTTTTTTTCACATCCAATAGTGTTTTAACTAAGTAGGCCAAAGGTGACAATGTCAAGAAAGCCAAACTCCATCAGGTGACAGAAATGGAGCAAAAATCTTTGGGAGAAACCAGGCTATAATCAAGGGACCATTTCTCTTCTGGCCTAAGTGAACAAACACTATAATTCCAGGCTGCATCACAAGTCAGATTTGTGGATTGATATTATTCAAAAATGTTGCATCCAGCTCCTTCTTCTTCAAGATCGGGATCCATCATACTGGCAATGCAAGAGCATGTGTTGGGACTACAAACTGAACAGCTCTGTACAGCTTAATATGAAAATGAACTGAGAAGTTTAGTTGTTAATGAACCTTTTCTTGGCTGTCTTTAACTTTACATAATCCTGTTCACAGTTTTGCCTTCATACTTCAATCCATAAAGTAAGCATTCCTTATCTATCCTTAATTTCTGAGGACTCATTTTTCAAACAGATGATGTTGAGCACATGTTTATGTAGATAATGATGATGAGTCACTGACTGGATTCTGCCTCTCGTCTCTCTTACAGCTGGATTCAAAGCAACGGCAGACCAACACATTTGCACATTCAACTCATTATTCATCAATTGGTTTGAAGGAAATGCAGCTTTCAGAGGGGGATCTAAGCTTTCATTGAGGTCGAATGGATGTCTTGAGTGATGCAGAATACATTTGGTGGCATCAGATTAGTAAAATGCGGAGAGAGATTAATTTAGAAACACTGAGGGACAAAAAAAAGCGAGGGTGTGAGAATGTGAGTATCTCGCTGGCTTGACAAGCCAGTTTTTGGCAGAAAAATAATTTCTTTCCTTTTTTCCATTGATGTGTTATTGGCACTATCGCAATTCATCTAAATACTGATATCTAAGCCATGTATTGAGATATGAGAAGGGCTGGTTAGGAAATGCTCTGATTATGATGAGTACACCCAATGCACAGAAGACTTTGCTGACGGGAGCATGTGGTGCTCTTCCATGACCTTAAAGTGTCTACACATTTTTCTGACAGGTGCTGTTTCCTTGAGAGATTCAGAATGACTCATCTGGAGTGACACAATGACCTGTACTGTTTGTCACTATTTTGCACTGAAAACAACGAGTAAATAATTCAGTGGTCATAAAAAACATTGCTGTATTTGATCAAAAATGCAGTAATATTGTGAAATAATATTGCAAATATTGCTTATTTTAGTATATATTAAATGTAATTTATTGATGGCAAAGCTGAATTTTCAGCATCATTACTCCAGTCTTCAGTGTCAGATGATCCTTCAGAAATCATTCTAATATGCTGATTTGGTGTTCAAGAAAACATTTATTATTATTATCAATGTTGAAAACAGTTGCGCTGCTTCAGATTTTTTGTGAAAACCATCATGCATTTTTTTTTCAGGATACTCTGACGAGCAGAAAAAAAAAAAGCATTTACTTGAAACGGATCCGTTGTGATAACAAATGTTTGCTGTCAATTTTGATCAATTTAACACATCCTTGCTGAATAAAAATAGTGATTTATTATACATATGATATTATTTAATTATTATAATTATTACTTTATAATAATAATAATAAATTATTGCTATTATTACTATTATTATTATTATTTTATTAAATATTATATGATAGTATTTTTTAATGGTAGTGTATTTTTAGCTTTAATGTTATTTATTTATTTATTTTAATCATACATTTTCACTTCATGGTCCACAGTACTTTCACAACTATTTGACACTACACATTTGAGGCTGAACTTCATCTAAAATGCGAGGGAAACAGTACCTTGGCTCCAAGCCTTAAAAATACACATCACAACAAAGCCTGCCATGTCATGCAACTGCCACCTCGGCTGTCTCTCTGACAAACAAACACATCCCCACACATCCCCTTCACATAAACAAGGTGATACAATGAGTCAAAGTCATTGAAAAGAGTGGCCTGGATCAATACTGCAGCTCCATTGTTGCAAGCTTTTGTCCTTGCACCATCCAGTCTCCCACACAGTCACAGCCCGCTGTTCGGCTGATTCATTTCAAATGTCTCCCACTTCTTGCTATGCTCAAAATGGAATGTGATGGAAAGAAACAGATACTTTCTGACAGATTTTTTTGTTTGTTTCAGTGAAACACACAAAGTGATCAATAAGTGCAAGGGAGTGATTAAATAAAGAAATGAATTCACAAAAGCTGAATAATTCAAGTGCGTGCACCAGCCTCAGTGATGTCAGCCAGCTTCAAAGGCTTGAAAGTGTGCAGGATCATGTAGGGGAGTTTCTTTAGAGCAACTTCTCGGCAAGCCAGCCTTTCAACTCCCTTTTGTGCCCCACAATTTTTCAGCTTTCCAAAAGGGATAAAAAGAACTAATTTGAAATGCTTTTAATAAATTACTCTGCCATGCAGCAGGCTGTTAATGACTCGTTGAAGACCCAAACTGAAACACAGCTCTGCTGAATTGCGGCGCACAGAGCTGGCTATTTCTAACGGCCAATGTGTGTTACAATGGCAGTTTTTCAGTATTCCACAGGGGGATTCAGGAATGCTAAGGCACAGTGGGAGGCGTCAAATTGCCTCTCTTAATTTGCCATTTGCAGCCGGTGAAATTGAGATCTATATCTCTGTAGTGATGGGATTGATCCACGGGACGTGACATGTCACATCCCATCACCCCTATAGGACACAAAGTCCTCTGATTAATGACACCCATACAGCACAGTGAACCATGCAATTACTAGGGCCTTGATTGGGATTTAATGGACATTAGTAAACCATTTTAACAACACCAATTACACAAAGTCTTTTTTTTTATTATTTTTTTTATAATTTAGTCAATGTATATATCTTAAGAACAAACTATATTACACATTTTGAATATGACTAATTTTATCACTGAAGGTCACCACATGACTGGTCACCAAGTAGGCATTCCTGTTTATTATTATTGTGACTGGTGGGCTAAACAACTGGCCATACCATTATGAAAATCAATACATAATGCATCATATCATAAATGACTATCAGACTCACTTAGAATAACGAATTTGGCAATTTTTGACAGTTTTCTGTGCATGTGTTTAGATTCATATAACTTCCACTCCATCTTGCCTATAGTTGACTGAACAGAAGACTGAATAATTAATTAAACTAGTGTTATTTTAGTATTATACTATACTATTATAGCATTTATTAATATTTTGAATTAGCTTTTATTTTTATATTTTCATTTAAATTTAGTAATTTAGTTATGTGCTTTTGTCATTTTTATTAGTTTTAGATTATTATTTTTTTTATTTCTAAAACATCTTTAATTTATATTGATTTCAGTTTTAGAACTTCAGGTTTTTTAAGTTTAATCTAATATTCATATTTTATTTTAGCCTCATTTCAATTAACAAAAATGACATTAACAACACTGCCTTAAATCAAATTCCGAACCAAATGCTACTTGGATTTTAGATTCTTCATTTTATCTTAAATTTTAACCAAATCACCAATTAATCCACCTTTTAAACTCAATATCTAATATTTTACCCTCCATTTCATCCAAGCACCAGGCTGAGCATCTGCCGTTCAATCCTGTATTGAAGCACACGCTCCTTCAAATATTCTAATGATGGTCCCCTACTGCTCTGTTCCCACCGCCAAACAAAAAGCACTCATTCTGCCGAACAGTACAAGGATACTTTGTGGATTCCTGGTATGTATATATGGCTTTTAAAAACTTGCACACCATGTCAGAGACAGTAGTCAACCTCATTACCAGATAAACACACACATATACACACAAGGGGGTGGTATCATGCCGGGGAAATGACCTTATTACGGCCTTAAAGCCTTAACCCAGGCTGCTTCTAAATATTCATGTACTCTCCAGGGAATAGGGCAACAGCTCCCAACATGACATGCCGATGAATGCAGGCACACTGAAAGAGCCATTGATAACATACTGTATGTCCGAGGCACAAACATTTCACTTTACTGTATAAATAATATGCTATTGATGCATTTTGAGCTGCATGTCTAATGGGCCAGAGTGTAATATTGCCTTGGGAAAGAATTAATGCGCTTGCCAACTGACACAATCCTCTGGTCAGGGTGAGAATTAGATTACTGTGGATCTCAAATTAATCTTGTCTTCAAACAATGCAGTATATTCAGAACTTTCTCAGTGGCATTATGTCAGTAATGGCTTTGGCTAAGGAGGAAATGACTTATTTATGATTCATTTGCCAATATTATTCATCACACTGAATAGGTTTTAGTTAAAGCATCTTCAGACAGTCAAGCTCAAGTATAAGAATTCCAGTAAAGCTCGTTGTTACCTTCAAGTTTTTTTTTAAAGATGATCCAACTTTTCAACAGTATTTATGATTACTGTGGGGTTTTACATCAAATGACATTGCTGATTATTGACTGATCTTAACTGTCACTTTAAGAGCTACAGTATGAGCCCTTGTTAGGTTATCATATATTCTTTCGGCTTTTTAAGTGATCATTCTCTAAACAAGAAATACATTCATATTGAGCTGACTCTCTGGGCCTCACTTCACGATTTGTTGTTTGCCCATTATTTATTCAATACTGTGATACAACTGTGAAAGAAAGCAAAAGAAAAAGCTATGTTCCAAAACTTAGATGCTGCCATATAAAAAGTGCACAGGAGACTCAACTCACAATTTAGTTCAATAGAGCTTAATGTTAGCACATTGTTAAACTAACAGTATGATTATTGAATAAGCATGAAAACAATATGCATCCTGGGGCTGCTTTCTCCATAAAGGATGCATGTGATACTGAATTTGTCCTAAATGAGGCAGCATAGTTGTCTACTTTCAGAACAGCATTGTGTTAGGCACATGCATATGATGAAAATTAATGTCTCAGAACATGAGCATAATGTAGGTGACAATGAGAAAGCAATATTCATTTAGTGACTCCTCACACACTGTGCTCAAGATGCTTTCAGAAACTAACCGTTTTAATTAGTGCTGGATGTGGCATCTGCAGTCTCATACTGATCTCCTCGGGCTGTGCATGAAGATCAATCTGAGAGCTCCTTGTGTCTGCTGCTCCTATAGCCACACAACAACAAATAAAACCCTATTCAATTCTAGCATTATTCATCACAGTCGAATATCATAAAGATGCCTCTTTAAATACATATACAAAAATGGTAATATCTGCTGTAGCTTTAGCTTCAGACTTCGCATGTGAATCAAAAGTAGTGCACACTGTTCCAAGATTATATATATTTGATCAAATTTTGCTTTTTTGCAACCTTTATCTTCAAACCTAAACTTTTCATGTAAAGTTTATGCTTTTATCACTTTCATAAAACGTTATATTTAATGTATATCATATGACGAGTTCATTTGCAAAAACAGATAACTCCATTTTTAACAATTCTCAAAAATCATGTTTTTTCATTGTGCATTCCAATTAATCTCAATCAAACTGCAGTTGGGTTATTTTGACTAGGTTAAAAAATAACTTAAAAAACAGCTAACTAACACAATAAAAACATGATAACATAATAAAAAGCATGATTTTTGAAAAATAAAAAAAACTGAGTTATAATCTAAAAAATATTTTTCCACAACAAAGAACCTTTTGTGCAATGGAAAGATTCCAGATCTCTGATGTGGGACTGACCAAAAATGCTAATTTTAAGAGCAGATACCAATGTCACAGTTCACCATACTGTTTGACTGCATTGATTCTCTAATACTATCTTCAGTAACGGGAGGTTTCTACAGTGGACCAGTGCTTTTTTGGCTTCTCTATTGCATTGGATTCTCGTGAACAATATGCGATATGTCTATGTGTAGGTTTTACCGCAGATTTAAAGCTTATTGAGGAAACGGTATAAATAGATGGCCTTCTTGTTGCAGGACTTGAATGAGCAATCTCTAATCCAATTTTGTCATTAATAACATAAGCTTTTATTATTTCCACATATTAATTATACTTAGTTCTGCGCTTTAGGCAATTATCACTGGTATGCGGAAATTATCATTTTCTTTGCTTCTTTTGTTTATCATCGATGTCTTGCATCCCAATTCGCACAAATACTAGTGCCCGCCAGGAAGGGAGCTGCAAATAGTTTTCCCTCAAGCATGACGCATCCATCTGACATCCAATTTTGAGTGTATAAAAAGTGTTTGATTTTTGGATCATATGCGTTGTTTGATGTTTATACCATCCCCCCACCATATACCCTTCAGAGCCTTCCCCAATTTCCAGACTAGCTTTAAATAAGACAAATGCAGTGACATTGCAGTGTCTGCTGATTGAGAGGGATGGACCAATAAATATGTATCATGTTCAGAGGGTATGTAATGCGCTTATGTGTTTGGACAAAGGGATACAATTTGATGTGAGCAGCCAAGTGTATTCAATCCACAGGATATATTTTTGTTGTAATGACTGAGCCTAGTGAAGCAGAAAGCCAATGTTCTCCCAGGGCAGATAACAGAGCATTCAAATAACCCAGAGTACATGTAGGTGCATGAGGCTAGACTTTGAGGAACATCTATTTAAAGGATTACGACAGTTACTGTAATGATGGTATTTGAGGATAAGCTATCTGCTTACAATTTGTCTATTTAAAAAAAACAAAAAACAAGACTAAGACTAGGTTAAAAAGGTTTTGGCATTTAGTAGTAGTAGTAGTAGTAGTTTTTGCCAAATAAATATAATATAATATAATATAACATAACATAATATAATAAGCAACATCAGAATATATTCAACAATATATAAATTTCTAAACAAATTTGTTTTATTTTGCAAATAATAATAATATTGTTGTTGTATTATTATTATAATAATACTTATTATTAACAACAACAATGCTTTTTCCAAATGTATTTAATTAATTATTTATTATTATTAAATAATTTCATTTATATTTAGATAAATATTATAATAATATAGTAACTGATAATAATAATAATTGAAGCATAATCAACAAGCAACAACAATATCGACAGCAATTAAATTTTTCACAATTATTTGTTTTATTTTGCAAATAAGAAGATGCTATTATTATTCATATAAGTATTACTGTTATTATTATTATTATTATCAAAACTTTTTCCAAAACAAATGTAGGCTACAGTAAAACAAATGTATATTTAATTATTATTATTATTAAATAATTTAATAGAAAATAATTATTATAATAATATAGTAATTATTAAAAATAAGAATACGTATAATGGATAAAAAAAGCATCCATTGTATATATTCCATTATTCATTTGCCATGATTCAGATTTGTTGTGTGATTCCTTCACTGTGTCAGATGGAATGGTCCAGCCAGATCATCTCAGTTATTTGACCCACAGCAAAATTAACCTGATCGCATCTACGAATTGGTTGGTGGGCAGGAAGCGGGTGGAATGACTCCAGCTGTTTCCTTGATGGATCAGAAACATCATCTATTGGTTCATCCCTCAGGTCACATTGATCACTGGTGAAATGTTCAAGTGAGCTTTCTCTTCACTCCAATTCACATTGATTGTGTAGGAGGTTTGCTGTAGTTTAAAAGGGATCTCCCAGGAAAGGAGGATAACACTGGACAAGGGCGTATGTGATTCTAGTTCTACTTACTGTCCATCTGGTTAGCAAAACGTCTATTGAACTTCTGAGGGATAAATGAAGTGTTTTCTGTGATGTGCTCTCACACAATGACCTTAGCTTTATTCTTTTAAAGACCCCTTGCATTCAGCGTCACAACTGAGGAAACCAAAAGAGAACATTCTTTGGGCAAAAATGAGTAAAAAATGTTTTTTTGAATCCTCACAAATATTAGTTTATTACTCACAAGTATGAGGTTCCACAAAAATATTAAGCAGCACAACTATTTTGATTTCTGAAGGATCATGTGACACTAAATACTGGAGTAATGATGCTGACAATTCAGCTTTGCCACCACAGGAATACGTTTACATTTTAAAATACACAAACAAAAAATAGTTATTTTATACTGTAATAATATTGCATAATAATGAATGTTTTACTGTATTTTTGATTAAATAAATGCAGCTTAGTGAACATAAAAGGCTTTTGAACATATTTGAGACTATCCTACTGTGATTTCCACCACAATTCTATTCTCTCATAGCATTTAGGACATATATTAAGTGTATCATTATTCACCCCATGTCTATATGTAGCATATCTAAAACCTCTCTGTCTCATCTGGTTACACTAACAGTCCTCCACAGTATTTCACGATGCACTTCACAACACTCAGCCTCTCTTTTCCTAGTCAACCACACAGACTCTTTGAAAAGTTCTGCGATACAGATCCCAGTTAAATGAAAAGTTTGATCACAGCCATCATGTCATTATCCGTGGGATCGAGAGTGGCAGAAGGCCGGGTATGGCAGCTTTAAAGTCAGACGGCAAGCCACTGCATACAATTTCCTCCACGAGTCCCCAGAGGCGGAGCAGTGGTAATGGAGAGCAGGAGCAGACTGTCATTATCTCCCCCTGTGACGCTCCATCTCATTGTGGAGCAACAGCACATTAGTAGACTGACTAACTACGTGTGGAATAGGGGCAGTGTGGAGCTTGATCGAGGATAAAGGACAAACATATGCTGCGGGCATCATTTCGGTGGTGCTAATCAGCTTTTAATGGAGTCACAAAGCATTAAGACTCCCTATATCGTTTTAAAAAGAGTCAAGTTGTTATTCATTGCTTTGTATCATTCGCTTCTTAAACTGGCTGTATGTAGTGTTAATAAATCTTGCACAAATATATGGTCGGCTATAACGAAATGTTTAAAATAGCCCCTGCATGTCACCCCTAACACATAAACTATTAAAAAAGGGGAATGTTATGCAACAGAACCCATGCTGTATGCTAAATAGTTTTAACTCTTTCATAATTTTACACTTTTTTAAAATAACAGTTCACCCAAAAATGAAAATTTGCTTCCATTTACTCTCCCCCATTTAATATGTAGATGAGTTTGTTTCTTCATCAGAACAAATTTGGAGAAATTTAGCATTACATCACTTGCTCACCAATGGATCATCTGTAGTGAATGGGTGCCGTCAGAATGTCCAAACGGCTGATAAAAATATCATCATAATCCACGAGTAATCCACACAACTCCATTCCATCAATCAACGTCTTGCGAAGCGGAAAGCTGATGTTTGTAAGAAACAAACCCATCAAGATGTTTTTAACTTCAAACCACTTCTTCCAGCTACACGTACTCTATGCATAATATTGCTTTCTCCAGTGAAAATGTAATCTAGTCTGAATCAGGAGAGAAATATGCAAGATCAAGTACCATTTAAAAGCCAAAACAGTCCAAAACCGTTCTAAACAAATATGTTGGTGGATTTTGATGTGAGAGGACAACAGGGGATGGACTTTATGTCTGGACGAAGTATTTTGGCCAAAAGTAAAATTTTAAAGTTAAAATGCTTTAATCATGAATTTGTTTCTTACAATCATGTAGCTTTTCACTTCACGTGTCATTGACTGATGGACTGGAATCATGTGGATTACTTGTGGATTATTGTGACGTTTTTATCAGCTGTTTGAACTCCCCATTCACTGCACAGGATCTAGACAATTTTTATGTTGGTGTAAACTATTCTTTTAAAAACTTTTAAAAAAATAATTCTTTCAAAATATATCAATCTGACATCAGGTTATGGTCTGTTGCAGCTTCTGTTTAATATGTGCTCTCTATGTCAAGCATCAGTTGGTTTTAGATTAGACTCGCGGCTGTGCTCATGTGCATGTCCTGTAGGCAGGACTGACTTATGGTCAACAGCAGGACAGTATCTGCGATGGTGACAGCTAAGGTCAATAAACAAGGCACAGATCTTTGCTCCAGGGTAATGAACAAGTAACAAAACCCTCGTCCTTTGCATGGCCAGCAATCAAAAGAAATGCTGTCTGATATCTGAAGTAGGGTCTTCAACCTTGATACAGATGAAGAAGGGACTCCCAGCCACATATTGTATAAAACTGAGCATTTAATACAGAACACAGCCGTATCATTGTCCCCATTTCATTGCTTCACTTTAGAAAATCAGAAATAGAAAGTAGGCTGTTTCTGTGTAATTGTTATACCTGGATGGCGGAGCAAAGAGCTGCTGGCCTTTTATCCGCTAGTTCTTTTAGAAGTGAAGCCCCAGCTAGGAAAAAGTCTGCAGGGGGCATCCATATGCTTTATTATGCTCTGTAATGGCTGAAACCCCACCTGTTTCCTCAATACACGCTCTGGAGAGAGCTCCCTTTTCAAAAACTTCAGTTCCAACTTACTGCTTTGCAACAGCAAATATTAATTGAAAGGATGATGTAATGCTTTGAAACTGACAGATTGTTTGAGGATTAAACTAGGTCACAAAACTTTTACAGTATGTCTTGTTTTTAAGAATTAGGTCTAAATGTTTTGTGGCATATTCCACAGTTTTTCCAAGAATTTTAAATTATGCCTGGTAACTTGCAGGGGAGACAGGGGCTAGAAGTCACGTTTTTTTTTTTGTTTTTTTTTCATATTGGGATTCTCATGTTAGGTTTACTTTCGAAAGTCAATATAATCCCTAGAAGTTTTTACCAGTGATATTTTAGCATCACTGAGATATTATAGTCTTTTTTGTTAAAAGGGTCATGAACTGCCTTTTTTATTATTTTGTACTGTTCTCTGAGGTCCACTTATAATGTTATCAAGATTTTTTTTTACATCAAAATGCATAATAATTTAGAAGTAATAGGCTATTTTCTGATTTTCTGTCCTGTTTTGACCCCCTCATCAGAACGCTCTGTATGAATAGGCATAGCGCATTGTAGACTCAGGCTGCGTTCCACTCCACTTTTAGACACGCACTAGCGAACTTCCCTAAGCACTTCCCCTCGGGGGAATCCCCACTGCCATTTTAAAGTGCATTCCACTTCATGAAGTGGACGAGGGAAGTTTACGTATATGGACAAACCCTTGACCCCTCGATTTTGACCAAGGGAGTGAGTCTGCTTCATGTGCACACTTCAGGCAGCTCCATAGACCACAATGCAACACGACTTTGACGTCATCGCAGATCGCATATAAATTATCCCCACCCCAAATAACTTAATAAATTATTTCTTTTTTTACATTTATAACAGCCCAAGCATACCTATATACATATAGAATGCTGCACCAAACAAATTCGTAAGGGGAAAAATGTAAACAATAAACCAACTCCATAGTGTATTCTAAGTGATCAAGGGCTTAGGACTTTCCAATTCAGCCCATTCAAAGGGTTCCGCCAGTAGTGGGTACTCATGCAACGTAATCAATGAAGTACATCCGGGTAAACGAGACAAAGGAAAGAAAAATGGACTGGAACGCAGCTTTAGAAGTAAACGCCCACTGCTATGATTGGCTAACAGTTGTGTATGTTTGACAGCCTACATCCTTCACAGATGGACGCTGCTGTGATTTAAGTTAAAAACACACAAATACCCAGTACATGTCGAACGATCTGTAATAACAGAAAAAGCAATAGTGACCACATAATAAAACAGTTACTCACAGTTGTGTGGTGCGACATTGCTGTTGAATCCAATATAGTTGACACAGCATCGACTTTTAGTTTCAATCTTTCTGAAAAATCCTGCAAAAATCCAATGAATAGCATCTTCTTATCTTTGCAGCATCTTCATCGTTTGGTTTCTGCGTAGACCTGCATTTGCCTCTCTTGCTATTTACCGTATTGGCCCGAATATAAGACGACCCTGATTATAAGACGACGACCCCCCCCCACCCTTTTTCCAGATGTACCTTTTGGAAAAAGGCTTTTTATTTTTTTTAACACATTTTGTCTTCAATTATTTTCATATTGCATATTTTTCCTATTTTAATTTTTGTT
>NW_015666536.1:348452-357738 GCF_001515625.1 Sinocyclocheilus rhinocerous
AAGATATACTAAACTATATTTGATTGTGCTAAATTGGAACTATTGCAAGTAAACTTCAGGTACACTTTAAATATTTTGCATTTAAAGACTGATATTATTCAAAGATTCAATCATCACCAACAGTGACATTAAACACATTTTAGGCTTAATATTAAGAAATGTGCATTGTGCAAAAGTAGTACTTCAAATACAGTTTCATAATTTTTATAGCAAGTCTCGAGCGAATATCAGTAAATATGTTAATAGATTAAAACTTTGAAATGAATGTATTTTAAATATTACGTTTTTACTATGGTTAAACATAAACCTTATTAAATAAAGCAAACTTATTTTGTTTATTATTTCTAACAGCCATTTTCTATATTTCACATTAACACATTTACAGTTTTACACACATTTATACACTTCACGTGAGATGAAACACATTAGCTCTTTCTACTGTACTGAGAATGTCACGATGGATTCAGGCTAATCTTTACTCGGCCTGAAATGTGAAGCGAAATGATCATGTTTCTGAGTACGCTCAACAGATGTGAACACACACACACACTGTCAGTGAGAGAAATTTAGTCTCTCATTTGCACGTTTCTCAGACCATTAATCCACTGTAATCTCTCATTTCATTTAAGATGATTGTCATGCGCTCTTGAATACAGGGTGGTCTCTTAGCTCTGTCGTCATTCATGACAATGGCTGCACATCTGCGCTGAGCAAACATGAGTTACGAGCAGATTACAATCCCTATTCAAACCCTGCGTAATCTTGGGTAATCAGCATCAGCCTACTGTGCAGTCCACCCATGTACCATAAAGCATATCATTAAGGTTTAGGGTTTATGGCTCGGTGCTTGTTCAGAGGATGACCTATTGACAAACAGACAGATTGCATGGCAACTACATCACCTCAATGTCATTTCCTGTCCCTGTGCAGAAGGGGTTTACTGTCTCGCAGGTTTAGCAACAGCACACTTTTTTAAGGAAGGCAAACACCTCAAAAATAAAACGAATACATTTAAAAAATGAAAATGTATTTTCAATTATTAATTATCAAATTCATTTATCTTTATAATAATGGTCCTTAACATAGGCTTCATTTTTGTTCTTTTGTTCTTCTTCTTCTTCTTTTTTTTTTGAGATTTTAATGACAATTTCATCTGCATTTCACATGACTGTGATTCAAAAATAGACATTAAAATTAAATAAATAAAATGTAGTACCGTATTGGCCCGAATATAAGATGACCCTGATTATAAGACGACCCCCCCCTTTTTCCAGATGTACCTTTTGGAAAAAGGCTTTTTAAAAACCAAATCTTGTTTTTTCTCAGTAAAACACATTTTGTCTTCAGTTATTTTCATATTGCATATTTTTCCTATTTTAATTTTTTTTGAAAGTATGGTAAAAATTGGTCAAATGTACCAACAATCACATTTAAAAAATATACACTTTTTGATATACCATAAAAATAAAAAAAAAACAGGTAGCCCATCTGATTTAGGACATTTAGGCTATCCATCTAATAGTAGCCTACCAAAATCTTATTAACAGTAGAAGTTCAATCTTACTGTAGTCTTCAAATCTGGGTACTGTCTTACGTTTTAAAATCACAAAGGGAGTTTGGTGCCATCAGGCTAATGTGACAGTCACGACTCATGCAGCTGTAAGGTTTTCTTTTTCTTTTGTGTTTACTCGCAATCTTTACAACAGGCATTACATTACGTATTTCATGGCACACTCGTTTTATGCACATTTGGCGCCACCTAGTGTTGTGGGTGTATTATTGACATGTCAAAGTCTAGACCCTGAATATAAGACGACCGCGTTTTTTCAGATGTATTTCCAAGAAAAAAACATCGTCTTATATTCGGGACAATATGGTACACTACATGTCATGCGCGAATTGGTGGGCGGGGCTAAACAGGCAGTGATGTAGAAGCAGGTGTTGATCATCTTCTGTGGAGGCGGGGTTTAACCACACTATTACATCATAAAGTGGCACATTCCACAACCTGTCATTTTCGCAGACTGGCTTCAAATAAGCTGTTTTTAGACAGTTTTTCTTTTTATATTTTCATTTTAGTTAAAGTTTTAGTACGTTTTAGTTTTAGTTAACTATAATAACCCTGTTTTTTGTTTTGTTTTGTTTTTTACTAAAAACTACTGAAATCTAACTACTGATATTTTCATAATTTTTGCCCAGAGTGACAACACTGCATGTGACAACAAGCCCATCTAGTCACATGTAATTCTAAGAGAGACAAATATGAACAAAGACAATTATTAATTTAACGCACCTCTGCTCTACCTAGTGAAAAGTTCAAACTTCCCTCATTTTTGTAAATTAATGAATTGTGTATTTTTTATTTTTTTTTGTAAGGAGTGATAATGTTGCTCACAGGTTGATGCTGTTATTCCTACTGGTTTTAAAAAACAAAGCATTGGACTTCATTTAAAAAGGTCCCATGATGTTGTTACTACCCTAAAACAAAATGCAAAATAAATCAAGTGCAAATTTATTCAGTCATATTTCTTCCATCATAACACATTCGTTTTATGACAGTCTTTCAATAGTCTTATCTTTATTTTATGATAGTCTTATGAACAAGGTGACTCCCTGTTAGAAATTTTTCAATTGACATGACTCTTGCTTTTAAAGGTTTGACATTTGGTTTGTGTATGGATAAAATAACATGTAGAACTGCCAGTGGATATGATGGAAAGGGTTAATGTTAAGTCTCATGTGTATAAAGTGTATCTGTAGGAGCATGAAAACTCTGTGAAACAGAGCAAAAAAATGCAAGGCTCTCTCATGCGTATAGTGTGTCACCCATGACTAAAAACAGGACACAATTAAAGGCAGAGTAAGTGATTTTTCAAAAACACTTTATAAAACTGATTCGGGCCGAATCGCAAAACAAACTTGTAGCCAATCAGCAATAAGGGGCGTGTCTACTCGTGATGTGGAGGAGAGCGCGTTCAGTGCATGGGACGGACATTAGCCGAGCCGAGCGACAGAGAGATAGAGATGGCGGATAAAAAACAAAAGAGGAAAATGTCTGCGGAACGATAAGGCAAGAAGTAGGACCCGTGTAAATATCGGATCAGCTCACTCACTCTGCCTTTAAAGTTCTGGGTAATTCACATCGATCCATGAATCATGGAAGTGATGTCATATTGACAGCCAGAGACAACACAATGTAACTAGTGCAATGAAGAATGAATAGCATCAATTCTTAATCATAAATCATAATTTATTATTATTGAAGTACATATACTTGATTTATTTTTTCTTAATATATTTCAGTGTGGGAGGGACAATGAAACATTTAACTGAAAAAGGTCAAATATCACAATGTGACTTTCTTTCTAAATAAAGCATTTGGAAAACCGGTCTATTTTTGCAAAGTGTTTGGTGACATTAACAATGCAGAAATGACACACTTCACCTTTGAAGAGCATTATTTTCTCAGTGAGAATACAACAACGTTGTTTCTTACAGGAAAGTAAAACAACTGACCGAATGAGTAGATAATCCCTTCAATGTCCTGCATTTTGATGATAAAAGAATTTTCAAACTCAATCCCTCTAGGAAGCGTTTAATCCCAAAGAAAACTCCCTGGCCAAACCCCCCCAAAACATGCGATTTTTCTATCTAAATATTTTATTACAGACTTATGTTCAACATAGTTACTTACCAAATAAATAACTACATGGACATAAAATAATAATTTAGGTGTATTTTATAATTTTACCCGTATATTATCTTCCACTGACAACAATGCGCCTAGCCCTATAAAGCCTACTGAATCATATTTGATACACAAATTTAAAGAAGCCTAAATATCAATGATCAAAACGTTGCTGGGAAACCTGTTGTGCACAGTTTACTTCATGCCTTCTGTTGTCTGGTTGATAGTTTATACTTTTTTAGCAAGTAAAAGGCCTTTTAGTTTAATTCTAAAATAAAACAACTGACCGAATGAGTAGATAATCCCTTCAATGTCCTGCATTTTGATGATAAAAGAATTTTCAAACTCAATCCCTCTAGGAAGCGTTTAATCCCAAAGAAAACTCCCTGGCCAAACCCCCCAGGGGAGTGGATGGCATGCATGATCTCAGGCACCTGGAATCACAGCAGCAAGGAAGTGCAGCCTGCTGATGTGGGAAGATTTACAGATGCCTGCTTAGACTTCCATTAAAATTAAAGCTCAAGTCTTTCAAACACAGATTTTGACAGAATATTTTTAACCCAAATTCCCCTTTTTCTTTTCTTGGTGGCTCAGATAAATATTTGATCAACTTAGGATGACCGGAAAAAAAAGGCACTAAGTATTTTAATATAGTGGGTTCATTTGGAGTCCATTGTAAGGGTGTTACATTGTAGGGGCTGTTTATGTTCCATTTTCAGTATGTTGATACCTTTTCTCTAAAATTTGCAATTGAAATTTTCAACACAAATAAAGATAAGTTAATGCTTGAGTAACTAAGGCAAAAGACAGATTAACAAAACATGCGATTTTTCTATCTAAATATTTTATTACAGACTTATGTTCAACATAGTTACTTACCAAATAAATAACTACATGGACATAAAATAATAATTTAGGTGTATTTTATAATTTTACCCGTATATTATCTTCCACTGACAACAATGCGCCTAGCCCTATAAAGCCTACTGAATCATATTTGATACACAAATTTAAAGAAGCCTAAATATCAATGATCAAAACGTTGCTGGGAAACCTGTTGTGCACAGTTTACTTCATGCCTTCTGTTGTCTGGTTGATAGTTTATACTTTTTTAGCAAGTAAAAGGCCTTTTAGTTTAATTCTAAAAACATCCCCCTTCAGGTTGTGGTAGGCTACATGTGTCTTTTTGCTGTGAAATCTGATTTTTATAAAGTAAATGTAAGAATATATTTTATATTGTTAGTAATAATTTAAGATGAACACTTACTGGACTGACACAACTTGATTATTCATACATGATTTTTTAGAAAAATCATAAAAAATTTAAGTATATGATACATCAGGCTTTTGAGGAAAAACATCATTGTATTGCATTACACATAGTTTACATCATGCCTTCTGTTGTCTGGTTGATAGTTTATACTTTTTTAGCAAGTAAAAGGCCTTTTAGTTTAATTCTAAAAACATCCCCCTTCAGGTTGTGGTAGGCTACATGTGTCTTTTTGCTGTGAAATCTGATTTTTATAAAGTAAATGTAAGAATATATTTTATATTGTTAGTAATAATTTAAGATGAACACTTACTGGACTGACAACTTGATTATTCATACATGATTTTTTTAGAAAAATCATAAAAAATGTAAGTATATGATACATCAGGCTTTTGAGGAAAAACATCATTGTATTGCATTACATTACAATAAAAAAAAAAACTCCCAAAACAGAAAAACATAGAACTAAGCTTTTAAATATCAACCTACTTAGACATAGTAGAGATACAGAGTGCGTGATATTTATATGCATTTTATGTAAGTAGTCTGCTATACTGTTGTAAAATCTCATTGATTTACATTACAGATTCACCTATCATACAGTATGTGCCATAAAAGCCTGATGTAATGATACTTAAGAAAAAACACATAAGCAAACTTTTTAATATATAAAAATTATTTAATATGCCAGGCTTTACAGCGCTAGTAACAAGACAAAAACTGCAACAATATTACAACAATATAATGATCAAAATGTATAGATTGACTGTCCTTGTTTGTATTTTTGGGGCAATAAAAGTTAAATCTTTAACAAACATGGGTTAAAGAACCCCCTCAAACAACCCTGTATAATGCATGCTGAGCCAAGACTTTTAACAGATCCCATCTCTGTATAGTGCAGATTCTGTCAAAAGGGCCTTATGATGGGATTAGGATACTGCACAGTTTTTAGTTATCACCAGTATGATCCCATTGTGACTTTACCTCCTCACTAATTAGCTTCCAATGAGGTATGATAATAGGTAGCTAATTAACCAACATAATGAAGCTCTTCCTAGACCTTGGTGAGTTTATAACACTTGCAGAGATGCAACACTTGCCTTTCCAACTGCAGCGGTACATTTAAGTAGCCTGATAACCACTGGGATTTTACTTCAAAGAGTTGATGAACTTTCTCACATGATCCGTACAGCGTGAGTGTCTCTGCGACGCTAACTGGTTGTTTTGTACTGAAGTTGCACATGCAACAATGATCCGAGCAGTTCAGTTCAATGTATTTGTCATTTTAATATACTTTTCTGAATGTGTAATGTTTACTTGAACTTTAACTGAAATTATGTTTTAGCTCCAGCAAAACATACAAAGCTACTGTATGTGGCATTCATTAGTCATGTATATTTGAGGTCAGAGGATCTAATCTTAATTTATTCATGAAGTCTATTTATGCTATAACACTACTATCTGCATATTGTATAATGGGATAATTTATTGCTATAATAAAAGAGGTCAAGTTAATTCATCTTGCTGAGCGAATTAAGAGAACGTAAATGGTGTTGTTTTAGCTTCCTTATAGTTCATTTAAATCTAACAGACTTCAGTTTAATTTGACATTCTGATTGCTTTAAAACTTCTAAATATGCCTTTGGTCATAATAGCAGTCACAATTATATTATATTATATTATATTATATTAGGATTAGATTATTATGTAATATAAGTAAAAACAAAATAAAAAAACAATATATTAAATAATTGAAAATATAGAATTTTATAATATAACAAATGTATAATTTTAAAAGACGCTTTTGAATTTTTTTCTGTTTATAGTTTGTATCTGTATGTACTGTATTTATGATAAATCAGCAATGGAATATAGAGAGACAACAGTCATTAATATTCATTGCTGGATTTCTACAACACAGGTCCTGAGAAATGTTCTTCAATAATGTTACTCTGTAAGCACTCCGCTACCTTTGCCCTGCTAACTACTGTAGTTGAGATCGGAACATTTGGGAAAGTGCACCATTGCCCCGTAATGAGGGGAGCCGTCATAAAAAATTACATCTCAACTTTATTACAACCTACAAAACGCTCTGTGCCTCTTGTCAGGGCATGCTATGAACTCCCATGAATCGGAATAATGCACGCCCACTTTTATGATTCATACCATTTATCTTACAGAGGAGCCATCTCAGAAGATACAGGCAGTTATCGCACTAATTCAGAACTAGAAAAATGAAGGAATTTTCTGGGAGTCTAGTAGAAAGGGTGAGTAAGAGAAGAGGTGTTGAAGGATTAATTAGGCTTTGGTGCACTCAGTGAGAATGAGGCTCTGTGGCCCAGTTGGAGAGTAATTATATGTGCCCATGCTGGTCAAGGATTACAGACTGTGCCTCTGATGCAATCTCATCCAGCCCATCGACAGTGACTTATTAATGCTCCAACAGCACTAAAACACTTCTAAGTTCTCGTGCACTACCTCCTCCAAACAATATGGGACTGTGACCTGCGTTTTTTCACCAGCTTTGAGGGGTTTTTTTCTCTCACAGTGAGGGTCTGTTTTTGATACAGAATGCCAGTTCAACCAGTTGTGCACACAATTCAGTCTTACTGACATACCTAGGGGATTTGAATCTGCATTTCCTTGTAAATAAAATCTGAAGTCTACAATCTGGACACACGCAGCAGGAGGCAGTGTGACTGAGAATTTGAAAGGTCCTTCTGACACTGTGAAAATGTGCAAATCAGATTCTCAAACTTTCCGAAGTCGCACTGAGCTTCAACTCACAACTAAGTTAAAATGTGAAAGCAATATCTCACAAGAAAGACTGCTGTTGTGCTGAATATTGTTTGACTGTAGGCATGAGGCCTGAAATAATAAAAAAGACATATTGTCATCAAGTAATTTATGTAAAGTAGTTGAATTAAATATAAATATGACAAGAGATCGAAGAGAGATTGAAGGAATAGTTCACCCAAAAAGAAAATTTGCTGAAAATTTACTCAGGTCATCCAAGATGAGTTTGTTTCTTCATTGAAACAGTTCTGACACTGTGAAAATGTGCAAATCAGATTCTCAAACTTTCCGAAGTCGCACTGAGCTTCAGCTCACAACTAAGTTAAAATGTGAAAGCAATATCTCACAAGAAAGACTGCTGTTGTGCTGAATATTGTTTGACTGTAGGCATGAGGCCTGAAATAATAAAAAAGACAAATTGTCATCAAGTAATTTATGTAGTTTAATTAAATATAAATATGACAAGAGATCGAAGAGAGATTGAAGGAATAGTTCACCCAAAAAGAAAATTTGCTGAAAATTTACTCAGGTCATCCAAGATGAGTTTGTTTCTTCATTGAAACAGATGAACAATTTGAGTATTAAATACTTGCTCACCAATAGATCCTCTGCAGTGAATGGGTGCCGTCAGAATTCTTACAAACACAGCTTTTCACTTCGCTAGGTGTTAACTGATGGACTGGCGTCTTGTGGATTACATGTGGATTATTGTGATGTTTTTATCAGCTGTTTGAACTCTCATTCTGACGGCACCCATTCACTGCAGAGGATCCAAGTGATGTAACGCTAAATTCTCAAAATCTGTTCTGATGAACAAACAAATTCATCTACATCTTGGATGGACTGACGGTGAGTACATTTTCAGCAAATTTTCATTTTTGGGCAACTGCTATTGAAAAAAACTATGTTTGAATGCCAGAGGGTGAGAATGCCATTCTGTTGAAACAACAAGAATTTCTCAATTATTCACGTTATGCTGGAGAGAGTGCAAATCCCAAAGCATCCAATGCAGCAGAATAAGCAGCACAGTTATCATAAAGTATGCTGACAAGTGTCACTGGGGAACAGACAGCTTGCAAAAAGTATCTCTGTACAGGAACTATAGTGGTATGTTGTGGTCAGCAACTTTCTCCCCAAAAAACATCATATTGAAGGATCGGTGAATGAAAGTGTGACCACAGACATCATCAGGTTAAATGAACAAAAGACGATACGCATTCACACAGTTTACTTTATTTAAATGTTTCGCTGATAAAAAATGACCCCTGAGTTGTTAGAAAAGAAATGCATACTGACATCACTGCGAGATGACTTAAGGACGCGATGAACCGGTTCATTGAACCGAACTGAAAAGATTCGATTCGCGGAAATGAATTGGACTTTGCATCACTAACAGAGATCACAAAAAAGGTGGTTTGTAACATCAAAACACGGAAGGAGCGCATACTTCACAAAAAGCATGGAAATGTGAGTCTTTTTATATAGGGTATCTGAGCGTGCATATAATCAGAAGTCCAACGATTTAGAGCACT
>NW_015666536.1:358857-364102 GCF_001515625.1 Sinocyclocheilus rhinocerous
AAAAAAAAAGTAATCAAATCAGTTACATTACTTTTTAAAGTAATTGAAATAGTTACGCTACTTATTAGATTTTAAATAGTGTAACTTGTAATCTATAACCTATTACATTTCCGTAGCAACCTCCCCAACACTGCGTAAAATAATTCCTTTAGGGTCTCAGCTACTGCTAAATGTTTAAACAAACATTGTTTTGTGGATTGTGGATGTTGTTGGCAGTTTTGTGGGGGTCTGTGAAAGCTGCGTGGGTGCTTGAGAGAGTTTGAAAGAAAAATGTTTTAGCTTAAAGATGTGATTTTATTACAAACTATAAGCATTCTAACTGGGAAACATAACACTTTTTTTTATTTTATTTTTTTTATTTTTGTTTTCCAACAAAACCGGTTGTTTGACATTTAAAAAGTCAAAAGAAAATTTGTCGCGTTTTGATGAGAAAGTCAGATATGGTATATAAATGAAGTCTTTTTTATTGATTAATATGATAGAATCGTGCTGAATTTACAAGGTTATGTATTTATACAATAATGTTTTATGTAATCACTGCTTACTGTATACATATTCAAGAGAAATGCATAACCTCAGTTGTTTAATCAATCTAAAGTTTTTAGTCTGTCATTATAATATCTTAAAAGAAAAGTCTTCCATACATTCTATTTTCATTTGTTTCAGGACTCTGTTACACAAAATCCAACTGAGTATGACCGTGAATCCTATATGAAAGCTAAAAAAAGATTCATTTTTAACTATTTTTAAAAGTAATATTGAACTTTACACATACTTAACATCTTAACACATGTGTATCAGTAAGATATTAATGTCATCACAAACCATCAGACACATCAGCTTGTGGTGATAAGATGGACTTATCGAATATTTGTTTGTTTCTTCTAACAATTATTTGTTCAAATCTTAGTCAAATAAACCTATATAGAAAGTTATTTTTATTTTAGTAAAATAAAACAGTGATATAGTGGAAAATAAATATGTTGCATTTAAACAGCATGGTTAATAACACCCTTTTTAAGTAAAGTGAGAAAGAAAGTCTAATCTGTTGTAAAGGTTCTGTGAGACAGTTGTAGCACCTTGTATAAGAAACACTTTTTGTTGCAAACAACCTTATGACAACTAATTTTCAGTCTAATATAGCTAATTCATTAAGAAAAATCTATGTAAACGTCTTGCATTCATCAGAGGATTATTTGACGGCTTCTAATCCTTGCTTTAGCACATCATGTTTTATGTTTGAAAGTTCTAAAAATCTACAAAACTTAGCTTATTTGTTAAAACAAAAGTTATATCATTGTTTAATCATACTGCTTTTCTGGGTGAACTAACCCTTTAAGGCTGGAGCATCCAGTTTCCTTACAAAACTTTACAGAAATCAAATTCAAAAGGAATTAATGAAAAAAAAAAGTGGTTTTATAAATCTAAAATTGAAGGTGAGCTAAAAGGGAATCCTAGAGTCTGGCACAGTAAAATTAAATCGATGTGCAGATCTCAGGAAAAGGTGGACCAAATCGAGGTTCCAGGAATTGATCCTAAAGACTTTGCATTGATTGCTAATGCAATCAACACCAAGTGTCTCAATCTTTCCCTTTACCTACTATCTCAGTATGGGATGTGTACAAGATTGTCTTCTGTTAATTGTTACAAATCTCCTGGTCCAGACATGATCCCTCCAAGAATATTGAAGGAGTTTGCATGTGAAATCAGCAATCCAATTTGTGACATCATAAACAGATCCTTTGAAGAAGGAGTTGTCCTTGGAAAATGGAAAGAGGTTACTGTTGTACCCATACCAAAATCTTGCCCTTCGAATATTCAGGACTTGAGACCAATCTCCTTAACATCTCATCTTTCATTCAAAAATTTGTGAGAAATTTGCTGACCAATGGATTCTGAACGATATTTCTTCAAACTTAGATCCCATGCAGTTTGGCAGTCGACAGAACTATTCTACAACTCATAATCTAGTTAATCTAATGGACTTTGTATATAAGGCTAGTGATGCATCGGGCTCAGTGTGTACATCAATTACAACAGATTTTGCCAAGGCATTCAATGCTCTTGAACATACGATAGCAATACAATGCCTTCTTGATCTTGGAGTGAGACATAGCTTTATTCCATGGCTTTGTAGCTTCATGACCAACCAACACCACAGGGTGAGATATCATGGATGTCTTTCTGATTGACAATATCCCTCATGTGGCGTTGCACAAGGAACTATACTTGGGCCTATCATCTTTCTAGCTCTGATTACCAGTGCTCTTCAGGATGTAAAAGGCCATTGGAAATATGTGGATGACATGACAATTGCCCAGACTCCTCAAGACATTGAACGATCTTAACGTTTGGGTAGAGAAGCATAAAATGAAACTCAACCCAAAGAAATGCAAGGTTTTGCATGTCACTAGCACGAGGCGGGAACTGGTAAATCCTTTATTCACCATTGATCAGAACACCTTGGAAATTTGTGACAGCATTAAAGTTTTGGGGGTCATTATTCAGAGTGATTTGAAACGGGATTGTCAAGTGGACCACATGTTGTCCTCGGCCAACAGAAAGCATTTTGTCCTCCGTCGGTTAAAGAAATTTGGTGTCTGTGATCCTGATTTGGTTACCATCTATAAAGGGTACATGTGCCCAGTGCTGGAGTATGTGGTTCCAGTCTGGCATAGTTCCTTGACCGTCAAGCCAAAAGACTGGAAAGTGTGCAGAAACGGGTCTGTAAAATTATACTCGGTCGAAGGTATGGGGTATTCTGATGCTCTTGGACTGCGCACCCTTATGGAAAGACGAACTCAATTGTGTCTTGATTTTGCTAGAAAGTTATATAAGTCTAGTTTCAGATACTAGCTACCCCCTCAGGTGTGAGCTTACAGATTGCCAGATGAGGAATTCAAATAGGCGGACAATTCCAAGATGTTGAACGGCGAGATACCAGAGATCACCAATTCCTTATATGTGCAGACTTTTAAATGATTGCGGATTTTTTAAAAATTATTATTCTTGTAACAGCAAAATAATTCAGTGTTCTTTAGTGAACCTGCGATAATGGTGAAAAGTCAATAAAACTAAAACTAGTTTCTTTTTCTGCAAACAGTGGATCCAGAGGAACAATGCTGTTGTATTGTACTGTGCTGTAATCATCAACACCCATGAAAGACTTCTCTGCATCTACAAAACATTTTCCCCCTCAAGGAACAGTGTTCATGATGAAGGCAGAGATATGTTCCCCAAGGTTCTTATTTTAAACTTTATAGCCAAAAACATGACTTTTGAGAATTGTTTTAACACAAACACTATGCTTTAACATTAACAATGCCTTATTTGATTAGTATTTATTCATTACACGCTGTAACATTGCTTAGTCTTAAAGTGATAGTCCACCCAAAGCAGAAAACTGTCATTTACTCACCCTCATGTCATTCCAAACCTGTATGATTTCTTTCTTCTATCGGAGAAAAAAATATATTTTGAAGAATTTCTCAAAATATCTTCTTACATAAGAAATTAAGTAATACAGGTTTGCAATGAGTAAATGACAGATTCTTTTTTTTTTTTTTTTATTCCTTTAAACAATTCAAACAATTTGCTGAGGTAAAAACACAATTTAATCCATACTAAATTTGAAATGATATCAATAATTATATGTTGTCTTATACGAGTACAAATTTCACTAGTGGGCAAAACACAGAAGTTTAACCTGAAAAGAGTCAAATTGTAGAAACATGCAAATATTCTTAATAGGAGGCTTCTTGACTTTATTGCTATAGTTTTGTCTGGAAGTAGATATTATATTTCTATATTTTTACATATTGTACATCATAACTCTAGTGGAAATGCAGGTGGTTTTATACTTTTCTGTTAAGTTTCTATGTTAATTACAGAGTTTGACCTTGAAAGAACACAGATGGAAAGAAAGCGTCTTTTTGGAAATGACTTTTCTAATGGCTGTATGTTTTCTAATGTAGACAAGGTGACCTAGGACTCAATTAAACACTCTATAGGCAGTTAGAGCTCCTGCTGGACCTACCGGGAGGAAAACTATCTCAGCATATGGTTTCATTAATCATTAAGTCATTACGTTTAACTGGAATTCACTCTTAAGTAAAGATAAATAAAACAACATGAGTGGAGTTAGGCAAACAGCAGTTAATGGACTAAGATCCTGTTGGAAAAGATTCTCTGGTCTGTTGAAATAAACGATAAACTCTTCAGCCTGACCGGAAAACACTGTGACTAAAATGGCTCAACACCTGGCTAATACCGTATCTACGGTGAAACATGGTGATAGCAGTGTCATGCTTTGGGGATGTTTCTAGAAAATAAGACTCAATATTAAAGACACTTTTGGCAACCTGTGCATTTTTGCCCAAATGTATACAGAAAAAGCAGCAAGTGTAGCCTTTCATTCTTAAAAGGATGTACCATTGAAATTGCATGCTTCTAATTAAGAGCTGAAATTAGTTTCTTAATCATATTCAAATATGAAAAAGGTTAAACACCAAAGAACACCATCCATTCATCAGGTTTAGCAAAGCTTGAACAGACCCGTGTTTTGAGCGTATAAAATGTTTGGTAGTATATTAGCTAGGTCATACAGTCCTAAAAGAAAGGAAGGACAGATCCATATTTCGTTTTAGGGGGTTAAAAAGTATGTAACAACCATGCAATGTGATAAATTAGGATGGTTAGTAAAGCTTATATTACTATTATCTCAATTGTGTGCATGGCCACAATGTCAATTTACAAACCCCATCAATACTACAAAACTCTCCACTAAAACAGCAAGCACAAACAATTTATCTCTAGCTATGATTAATGTAAGCTGCTGTAAAGCTGTTTATTTGGTGCCAGAATCATGCCAATTTGTCACTGTAAATCTACTAGTGAAAGTGAGGTGGTTGGAGGACACTGAGTTGGTAACAGCTGGTTGAGGAGGTGATGCAGTGAAGGGTAAAGCATCCGCAGGAGCTCCCTACTATATAAGCTACGGTTGCCATGGCAACGCTGGGGGAAATTAGGTGTTAAAGGAGTATCTTGTTATGCACAAAAGCACAATGCACCAGCAATTTGGTTTTGTTTGAAAGTTAGAGAGTAGATACCCAGTCATCTGAGTGTGAAAACATTGTATGCTTGAGTGTTTTTATAGTATATTATGACGTCATTATATTACACTATAAAAACACTGTAGCTTGTGTATTTTATATATATATATATATATATATATATATATATATAT
>NW_015666536.1:364164-422897 GCF_001515625.1 Sinocyclocheilus rhinocerous
TATATATATATAGATAGATAGATAGATATAGATAGATAGATAATGTAAAATTTGTGACATTGTGTGATATTTAATATTTGAATAGTTTAATATTTCGTTGCTGTTTTTATGTACCATGAATTCATTACATTAGAAATGCTGTCCCACCAGTTAGATTTAATATGTAAAATACCAAAGCATAAGTTTTAGCAGCCTGCTTTAATAACACCTTCCCAGCATCTGAAAAGATCTCACTCCTCAATGTGGGACTGCAGCCTCAGCGCCCTGGGTGGAATTTAGAGACAGAATGATGATTTCAAAGGAAGCTTATTCAGCTGTAACAATCCGATGAGGAATTCAGTCTCAGGTGGTGCTGGAAGTTTGCAGTCGGTCTCTGAGCAGAGGGATTTTCTAACCTCTATTTATTTCCTTTAAGCTTCCCTGCGTCTAACAAAAAAATAATTTGCAGTTTCAAGATGTGTTTATTGTGTATATACTGTATACATCAAATAGATTAAATAATTTTAAGAACGGGTTTAATGACATTGTAACTGCTGTATGATATTGTATTTTTTTTTATTTACTCACCTACTAACATTATTTAGAGGGATTATATTTTGACAGCGTCTTCAGCAACGTAGATGCTGAAGGACAATAAAAAAAACACTTTGGATAAATAATGCATAGAATATATAACAAACATTTAAGAGGATCTTTTGTAATATTTAGTTGAATGTGTAAACATATTATTATTATTAAAATATTACAAAAACGCACACTTCCTGCTTAGTTTTGAAGGATGTACTGCTCTCCAGGTGGCCTGAAAATAGTCGACTGATGTGGGTGAAAATTATGACTATCTGCAGAACAGCAGCTCTATCATTAACCTGTTTAAGTCATTGTGGTTGGAGTTATGTGAAGCATCACCATTTAGTTGCAGAAAGTATCACGCTGTTATTATACCATGCTCCCAACTTTTGGAGGTTGTTCGTGATATGATATCAGATGTGAGGATTTTCTAGGCACTGCAGGGAAGTTCATCAGATTTCAGCTGGTGGATGGGTCTATCACGAAACTCTTCTGGGCTAGTGCACTGAAGTCTTCGCAGAGGAGAGTGATTAGCCCTTGTCTGGGCTATGTAATGTACCAGCGAGTTGATACTGCAGTCACATTTCCATGGGTTGTCATGCAGAAACACCTCCTTCAAACCTGAATCAATCAGAGACGTCATTAACATGTTACACTTAACATCCTCTTTTCTGCTAGCAATTATGATAATTAGGTTATCTAGATTTTTCCATTTATTTTTAGCTTTGATATACTTAATTAGTTGCATTTTTAAGATGTTGTTAAAATGATAAAAATGTTCAGTTACACTGCACTCCATCTAGCTCAAAATTATTCAACATTTTTACTGTTGAGGGCCAAAAATCAAACTTGTTTGAGGACAATGGGCTAAAAGTAAATGTTGCTTTATATCCAACTATATTATTAAAATTAACATGAAAAAAATATATATTTCTTTACATTTCAAATAAAAAAATGTTAAAACAAAAACAGAAATTAAAAAAGAAGATATTCTTGCATGTGTTGTTCTTATTTCCCTATTTGTTTTTTTGTGATATGACATGGCATTACTGGCCAATTTTGGCCCATAGTTTGAGCATTTCTGGTCTAGCTGAATGCAGAAGCATGTCTTATGTAATTACCCCCTAAGAAACAAGTCCGAACAGGGACGGGGGACCTCAAACCAGCCTAATAACATTGAGTTTCCTTAGAACCGATAGCTAACTAGTCATTCAGGCAACCAACATACTAGTTGATTTTAAAAGTACTACTTCTTACCTTGCATGTTGGCTAGCATGTTTCCATCAATGGCATGAAGTCGATTTCCACTTAAGCCCACGTGAGAAAGTTTAGGTGTGTGGCGGAACACGTCAGCTGGCAGACTCTCAATTGCGTTCTTTCTCACATAGAGTTCCTGCAGGTTGGAAAGACCTTCTAGTGTGGCCACGGTAAGTGTGGAGAGAAAACTGTTGTCTAGCACCAGCATCTCAAGATCAATCAGGGGCGCAAAGGTCCCAGCTTGGATATTCTTCAGCTTGTTGTTGTCCAAATTGAGAAAAAGCAGTTCTTCAAGTCCAACAAAGGCTTTGAGTGAGATGCTTTGGATGTGGTTCAAGGCTAGATCCAGGACTTTGAGGGCAATCAGAGGCTTGAATGCATTTGGTGGGAGAGCAGTGAGGGCATTCAGAGGCAGATCCAGCTCGGAGAGGTTCCTCATGCCAATGAATATGTTAGGTTTCAGGCTAGCTATCTGATTCTGGCCCAGCATGAGAAAGCGTAGGTTTAGGAGATCTTTAAAGCCCTTCTCTGAAAGTTTGGACATTCGGTTTCCTTGCAGATTCAGATGCATCAGTCGCTGGGCACCAGCAAATGCTTGAGGCTGTATTGATTTGACTGAGTTTCGCTCTAAGTTTACACTCTTGATTTTTGGGACAGAGCTCAGGATGTTGGCTGGGAGGTCCTGCAGTAAATTTTCACGAGTAACACTCTTTAATTCGTCCATTCTTTAGTGTAATATACCTCACAAATTACTACACAAATTTTAACCCAAGTGAGAGGTTTGTGTCTGAGCACTGGGACAGGAATAATAACTAATGGACTAAAAGTGAAGAAGAATTATCACGGTAACCACATTAACAGTCAAATTACCATAATTATTGTAATTGATTGTTATTTATTGTATGTATTGTTAGCTGGTTTCCTGACCTTATGACCTGAAAAGTAAAAAACCCATATAAACTGGTAAAATAGTCCAGCTAACCACAGTAGGCTGGTGCAGGTTTAAGTTTTTTTCCCCCCAGAAGGGTATAATTTTTTAATGTACACTACTGTTCAAAGTTTTGGAGTCAGAGAAATATTTTCAATGTTTTTGAAAAACTTATTCATGCCAAGACCGCATTTAATTGATCAAAAAACAGTAAAAACAATAATATTGTCTAATATTAAGCAGTGGAATATGGCTACATGAAGGTCCATGATTTATGAAGTGTTTAATTTATTATATATATTTTCTTTATATTTTGTCATGAGGGTTAGTACTAACTAAGAACATGTCTTCCCAAAAAAAGTTAGCAGTCTCTCCTCACCAATTTTAAGGATCTATGTGTCCAGAGGGAGTTTAGGTGGGATGCTGTCAAGTCCCTTCTTTTGACAATTGACTTCAGTCTTTTCCGTACTGGATTTCTGACTACATTTACAAGCACTGGGGCAGTTTTCCAAAGCCTCCGCAACCCACAGCCACAGCACGGCTAACCAGCTTCATATCCCTGAAAACACACAAAGCCAGTGATTTAATTATGTCATAATCCTACTGAAAAGAGCATTAGGAGTATTACTGCAAAAATAAATCCACATATTGCTTCAAAACGGACATAATGTTTGTATTAGATGCAAATTACTCATGCAGACTTACCTTGTGACCAGATGCTTAATAGGACTTGAATGTCTAAATGCTGTAGGTCTGTGCCTACGGTGTAGTAGGTCTTTCAGATGAAGTCTGAAATGAGCCGAAATGTTTAGCAAAAAAGTGTAAGCTCTGTAAAACCCCCAGAACAGCAGGTTGGTGAGAAAATTGACATGCACAGATCATGACAGGGTCCCTGCCAAATGAACTCCTGCGTCCCTAGAGAGAAATATGCGGGCATGTGTTTTTGCGTGGGTGTGTGAATTCACAGGGCACCTTATGCACGGCTTTGATTGTTTAACTTGGCACAGGTATGGTCTGGTTCACGGCAGATTGATGCCACTGTTATATCAGCGAGCACACATGATAATAGGGTGGGTCGGTGAGCACAATGATCGTTGGAGGCGCCACAACCGCTCTGCCCTCTAAGAGCCTGCTGAGCTGATAAGGACAAGGACCTCATACATCTTCCCCCTTGGGCTTTTCTTGGCATTGTCCGCCAGGATTATCAGTAAGAGCGAGTCACAGTTTCTCAGTTTCTCGCGAGCATCATCAGTGTCACTCTCGTTTTACACTTTGAAAGAAGAGGGCTGGCTGCAGGAAATGCGCAGACCTCTAGAGATGTTATTATGGCTGCATCTTTAAGTTTGACGTGTCTGCTCACCGAGATGATTTTATTGTGCGATAAAGATGAAAGCTCTTTCAAGGCCCGCCAACAGCAACACAATATGCAAGCAATCTGGAGCAGCATAATTATAATTTCTCCAGCTCCAAGCTGAGAAAAACCGACGCACCACTTCTCGCTGTCTCTAATAAAGCACAATTTAGCATGACACTAAAACCAATTAGCTTTCTAATGTGCACATTCATGAGTACTTCATTTGTTGCGCACTGGCCAAGGAATGAAATGGTTTCATGCATCAGTCACTTTGTCATTTCCCTTAATGAGAGAAGTGATACTTCGACACTAGATCCTTCACCCCAGGTGCCCAAAATAAAACATCCTTATGCCAGCTGACCTATCACAGAGCAAACCTTACGTCAATTGTACAACACATTGCTGACATCTAGTGCTAGACTGTAGCTAATGCATACGAATTATCACTGATGATTCTGATCTATCACGGATCCGCAAGACTCCAGTATGGGGACAGGCCCTAGTAAAGGAATAAAAATGAGACTAATCAATGTTAACTCACCCTTCAAACCTCGATCTTTCTTCCGTGGGTCCACAAAAAGAGGATTTCTGAGGAATATGTACGCATCTCTTGTTGTACAAAGACAGTTTTAAAAAAGAGATTATTGTACTTTGCAACCGACTGGCAACAATAATGAAGCATGTGACCGAACGAAACTTCGATATTTCGCGCCCAAACTTCCTGTTTAAATATGAGATATGTCAGAAATTAAAGCGCATAATCCGACCATTTTCAACTTCGGCCGCAGAAGTGCGGCACGCAAACGGTGAGTGTTGGAGCGCTTCATACAATTTCAGAAAAATAAAAAATATTTGCTTATTTATCACATGACATACGTCGGTCGCATATCACAGCGGTGTTTTCATGCGCTGCTTTTCAGCGGCGGCGCTCCTCACGTGCTGCAAACGTACCTAGGTATAGCCCGATTCACGAACAAATGACTCTTGTGAATCGGTTCATTAAAATGAATCGTTTAAAAATGACCAAATTTTGAATGATCCACTGAATGAACTAAACTAATCTGTTTTTCTGTTTTTGTTTTTATCTTGTCTTTACTTATGATTTTGATAATTGTACTGCCTTAATGTTTGTATTGTTTAATAATAATAATAATACAAAAAAAAATCTGTCAAGAGTATCTACTGAATCAACAAATGACTCACTTAAGGAACTGATCCAGAGGGCTGCTAAACAAGTTTGTTGTGCCACAAAGAAAGCCACAAAATTTTTTTTTTTTTACATAAATAACTTGCTACATAATTAAATACAAAAACGTACCTACATAAAATAAAACAATTTAAAAATCCTATACGAATAAAACAAAAAATACTAAAATCTAAAATGAAAAAAAAAAAGATTGCACAGTAAATGTTGTATTTACTGTGGGATATTGTCAAATATCATTTAAAATTCTGTCATTCTTACAGAATTATGTGTTACTACCTTTTTTTTTTTAAACTTATGTAATATTGCATCCTGCCAAAATATGAATTTTGAAGCCTTTACAAATAGTCTACATTTAGGGAAGAGAAAGGGAACATTTAATACAGTTTATGACAAGCTTCTTTTCTTGTTTTGATAACACATTGATCAGTTACAAATCAGCAGAGAGAGTAGAATTATTGACAGGAAAAAAAGGATAATGTAATGGAATAAAAAGAGGATGGTAAACAATAGACTTAGGCTGATGATACAAGGTGAGGATACACATTTTGCCGGGCAACTTTTTTTGAGCAATGATGCTTGGGCACTTTCACATTAAGAGTGGATAACAAATGTCTATCTGGAATAGATAGGTCATGGGCCCTGTGTCTCATCTGGTTGCCCGTTGGCGGCAACATTGCCCAAAAAGTTGCCCCGTGTATCACCAGCTTAACAGCTACAATAGGAATTTAGGCTCAACAGTCAAATCTGTACATTTGATTTTGTGGCAAGACGGTTTGTCTAGAGTGGTTTAATTAATAATGGGTATTTAAAAATGGCATTTTTACAGAAATTGCTCGTCAGAGAACAAAATTTAACAAAAGTGAATACTCTAAAATTTAACCAGATAAATAATAACATTGTACAATGCTTCTTTTCACTGCGATAAAAGTAAAAGCTCATCTTAGCTATAAATACTTATTTCAAACTCTCATTAGGACAAATGTTATGCCCACAAGTGATATACTTGCATAAAAGATAAGTTAAGAAAAGCCTTACATTACACATTCACAGTTGAGCACTGACGTTTTAAATTAAAACCTTAATGAAAATGTAAAGTGATGCTACCTTGTACAAGATTGAAGTTCATAGCTCAACGTTTCTGTTCACAGCACACAATTATGATTTTGCAAAAGATACTGGGATACTTCACATAGTGCCTGAAAACTAGTTTCCAAAAACTGACTAAAAACAAAACTAATTTTTACATTGTTTTCAACTGGAAAAATCTGAGGTAGCAAAGCCAAATTTTGTGAACTTTGGATAAAAGAAAGTTGTTTAACAGTGCATAAAATGCCTAAAATGCAAACCAAACCTAAAATTTTCTATTAAATATGTACAGAAATTAAGAAAATATAGTTTTGTTGTTTTTTTTTTTGTTTGTTTTTTTCACAAATTGCTGGTCCTGAGAAAGAACATTACATATTTTCTTACTATACATATTAAAAAAAATATCCCATCATACACAATATACAAACGCATTCCACAAACTAGTCATTACAAAAAGCCAATGGTAAATAGCCAAGCAGATACTTAAAATGTGTATATGTGTACATAAGATGAGATTGAAAGTTACGGATCATGCAAAAAATCGTGAGTAAAAAAAAAAAAACACATCTGTACAACAATATACATCTTTAAGAGATCGAACTCTAAAAAAGGGGCAGTGTCCACTATCCGTAAACGTTTTGTGACAAGGCAGAAAATTTGGTTCAAATGTGATGCTCAAAAAAAAGTCAAAGATTTAAAAAAGCTGCCAAGCCGCTAACAACTCAACCATGTCTGATGTTCAGCCAGGTCATCCTGAGGAAAGTTTTATTTGCCCCGAGTGTCTGTAAAAGACTGAGTCTGTGAGTCCTCAGTATATCCCTGGGAAAATGCGGTATGGGACAGCTTTGCAGTACTCTTCCCACGCAGAGCCATACTTTTTCCTGCACTGACGCTCGTCCCGTGCATTACGGTGCACCAGCAGAGTGAACAAGTAGATCAGGTAGAAGTATGGGATCAAATGGTTGAATCCTACAGAAAAGATCAGGAATAAAATGCAAGATTGAGTCAAGACAGACTGAAACGACAGCTTCACTTCATCAGAAAGGTGAAATAAAGTCAAACACTAACCGCACGGCAGAGACCAAGCCAAACCCATGATGATGTCACCCAGGTAATTAGGATGACGGACCCACCCCCAGAGACCAGACACAATAAGACTCTTTCCAGTTGCAGTAGGAATGGTTTTCAGGTCTGATAAGATTTAAAAGACAATTTAAACCAAACAGTTTTAACATTTGATGTTTGTTCGTTTGGTTAATGTGTTTCAAAACACTTACGAGACACTGCCGGGTCAGAAGGGTTTTTTCTGAAGGTGAACTTTTGAGAGTTGGCTTTCCGGAAAATATAGTATCCAATTCCTGTTAGAGAAGTTCAAAACTGAGCATATTGATATTGTGTCCTTTAAAAGCTACATTAGCATCTTTCTAGTGTAGCTTAAGGTAAATTGAAAAAAAAAAAAAAAAACCTTGGCAGAAACTCACCATTCATAGTGATGAGAGTAATGATCCAGAATACAGAGAGTTCATTGGGATGGCTGACTAGATAGTACGCTTGACAGGTGAATGTGAAGGGAACAAAAGTCAGATCTCCAAACGTCAACATAAATCCGAAGCCATCGTACACTATGTCCATCATGGTCAGAAGTTTCTCCTGAAATACAGAGTGATTTGATTACAATCAGTTTATGGTTTCCACACTGCATTAAGAAATAATTGTGTTTGATTTGTAAAACAATTGTTGTACCTCATGCCAAAAGCCATCAACAACCCACAGGAGCTGGAAGATGTTGACCAGGAGCATTGCTGGAGAGGGATTCTCTAGATTCTGGTGCTTCATTTCAGCTTGCAACATTGCAAAGTTAATCAATACCTATAGAAACAAGCAATGATTATGTTTCTTCAATCGGTAAAAACTAACCGTTTAATATAGCACACTAAGGATTCACATGAAAACTGAGTGTTACTGACTTCATCCTGCAAATTTGACCATAAATGTTTGACCACAAGAAGGAGCGATTACAACATCAGTCTAACCAAAATAAACCATCACAGGGAAAATTAAAAACAGTAACAAAACTCACCCAACCCATCAGGCCTGGACGCATTTCACAGAAGAACTTGATATCGAAATTCTTGATGCGGGGATTTAACTCTCTGCCCATGAAGAAGTCATAGATAATGTAGCCTAGAGGAATAAAAAGAACAAGTATAATCTTTTAAATCTATTAACTCTAGCTAACATAAATGGAAATTCTCCCGTGCAATCTCTATAAAATGAATGATCTTGTTAGAAGGCTTATTTAGTAATTATAAACAACTGTGATTGCTCTATCCCAACTAGAACTGCGAAAACTAAGTACTAAGAACTATATGACAACTCTGTCTGGATAATCATTTAATGGGAATCAATAATGGGGATTAGTCACTTTAAAAGCCATTGAAGTAAAAATACCCAGAGCTAAATTGGGAAAATACAGTCAATGCAGCCTGATTTTACACCAAGCATCATACCAGAGTTGCCTCCAGGAGCAAGCTCATCTTCAGACGCCCAGCGACAGCGGACGAAAAGGTAGACGCTGAGAAGAGTTACGATGAGCAGGGCCGAGGTGTAGAACTGCAGGAAGTGAGCATGGATGTAGCTGAGATCCACCTCCTGATACACACCCACACCTACTGCCACAGCCGTGAGGAGAAGTGCATAGAAACCTGACGCAGAACAAAATCAGAGATCATTAAACAGTTCGCTCACAACTATCGGAGCAGTAAAGTTTTAAAAACCAAACGTAAAAATGCCTAATTTTAAGCTTTTTAAATGGGAGTCATTTAAATTATGACATTAGAAATGACAACATAAAAAGCATCAACATTTTGAAGACTAACCATTAATCCTGTATTTCAAAGTTTTTCCATTCTTGAGAGGCATTCCTTCAACGAGCTGTAGGGTGGAGAGATGGAGAGAGATGAATGATTTACATGTGACCACTATTCAGCGTTGTTATTAGCTAAAACTACTAATTTTGTTAAATCAAATAAAGCTGAAATAAACCAAAAATAAAGTGTTAGCTGAAAAACTTGAATTACAAACAATACTTAGCAAGATTGCATTGGCAATTAACTGAAATCAAGTAAGTAAATACTAAGAACTAATTATTATATTATACTTACTATATACTCATTAAGTGCTAAAATTACTAAAACTGAAATAAAAACAATAAAGCTAAATAGCTAAATATAAACTAAAAATGGCAAAAGCACATAAAATTACTAAAACTAAAATGAAAAAAATAACAAAAACTAATTCAAAATATTAATAAATACTATAATAGTATATAATTTACTAACATAACACCAATGGGTCAAATGGTATAGTTCTGTAATTAAATGTTATCTGTAATGATAAAAACAAGTTTAACATATTAATTTTTGTATTTTGCAGCATAGAATTTTCACAATATTTCAATCATTATGACTAAAATCTTACATCAAGATATACAGTAATCCCCAAATATTTTACATATTACATAACCATCTAGTAACATCTCTTGTTCTGTGATCTAGTGACCTTAATACTTTTTTAAATAAAAGGGACACAATCCAAAGTAATATTCATAAACAAATGATAAGTCTGGCAAAGCGATCTTGCAGGATACAAATGCACACTTCACAAGATCTCACAGCTGTATTCAACTGAGTCTGCAAGGTCTGTGAAATTAAATGTTTATTAGACATTCAAAGATTTGTTTAAATGATATAAATGCGTATTTACTGAATGCTGACGGTAAACGAGAACGTATTATGTTTGCCTTTCTATTACTAATAATATAAAAGCAATCGTTGTAATACCTTTTGTATACCTTTTAATTCCTTTAACAGTTCTATCTGATTATTAGACAGAATCAATCTATTCTATCTGTATTAGACAGAACTGTTAAACGGCGACAGCAAACAATGAAGAGGGAGAATGTGTGCGCTGTGTGCTCAGGTGCTGCTGTTCTCAGGGCCGTCAAAATAAAAGGTCCCGCCTTGAACCCACCAGCCAAACAGAAAAACTTATCGGCAGATGTCGATATTTGGTCGATCACTAATAGTTACAGTGTGCCTAGCCTGGATGAGAGTGGATGTGAAGCATCAAACTAAATCTTTCTGCTTAGGGTCACATATTATGCTGTAGATATAATATACAATAAAGCATTGCCCAGCCCTATCAAAAAGTCCACAAACATACTCAATATTATATAATCGCTAGGCAATCAGGTCCTATATATTTCTGAAAAACCCTTGAAATAATCTATTTAAACTCATGGAAACACACTACAATTTTCAGATCCTATCTTAATTACCTTTAAGAGGCTGGAAAACGAAACCAGATGTTTTCCAGCAAGGCTCTCTATCTGCATGCCACCAATAGTGATTAATCTAATCTAGCCTGCTTTACTACAGCTAACGGGCAAAGCAGAAATGAGAGCCACAGAGTTATGTGGTCATGTGCCTAATCCTGGGTCACGGGGAGTCATGTGATTGGTGGACAGTACCTTTCCGACAGGGAGCAGGGAGAGAACGGCCTGGAAGAGAAGCCAGAGCAGGACAATGCCAAAGACCTGCCAGTCCCAGAGAGACTGAAGGGAAGGGAGCTCAAGAGGGAAGCTCTGGAGACTGGCATCCTTCTGCCCACAGAGAATGAGCGATGCCAACACAGCCACAGGCAACAGAAACATCAGGAAGAACACACCTGAAAGACAAGAGGAAACAGAAGCATTTAATTCTAATACAGGGTGTCTACAGATATGAACAAGTAAAATTTAAGACTTTTTAAGACTTAAGACAGCAGACACAAATGAGAAATGTTCGGGAAAAATGCTAACTTTTAAACATGAGACTAAACCGACAGTAGGTGGCGGTAAGTCACTTATTCATTAAACGGATTCCTTCAAACAGCTGAATCATTCAGTAACAAAAACGCCAGTGTTGCTTGGAGAGTGTGCGCAATAATTCTGTTCTGATCTTTGTTTGGAACTATTTTCGTTGGTGAAATAGAACAAAACAGTCAATTGTGTCTAAAATGTAAGTAACTTCATATACTTTATTCTCAAGCCATTTTTCAGTAAACTTGCATTAACCCATTAAAGTAGTTCGGAGGCTGGACAGCGAGCTGGTGTTCGAGTGTATTCTGTAACCGCAGTTCTCTCTGATGACGTGGTAACTACAGCGGAGAAAAAGTACTCTTGATGGACACTCACTGGGTCCGTCAGACTGGAGAAATGTTTGTGGTAATGTGACCAAAAATATTTAAGACCTACTGAATCTGAATTTAAGACTTTTTAAGGACCCGCGGCCACCCTGTAATAATTATTTATTTTAAATATCATGGAAAAAGCTATTCAGATTTAAATGCACAGAAATAATCAGACAATTTCTGAAAATAATTTTCCTGCTTGTTTTGCTGCAGACTTACACTTCTACATGTGAAGTGAAGTCTACTGTGAGGATTTACACAGTCCAAAATCACATTAGATTGCCGAGACTCACCAACTCTTCCTCCGAACTCCAGATCAGTTGTCTTGATGGCAGTGGGTGGTTTAGTTTGCGATAATACCTCCGTCTCTGTCTTTTGCTCCAACTCAACTGTCTTGCCATCGCCCTGGTCCTTCCTGCGCCGTAGATTGTAGCGCCCACCTGCCTGATTCTCCGATTCAGTCTCTGTCTTCTCCTGTTAGAACATTACAATGAGAGAGCATTCTAAATATGAATACTTTATTCATTAAATTGGTCAAAAGTGACAGTAAAGACATTTATGTTACAAAACATTTCTATTTCAAACAAAAATCACAACTGTTTTCAACATTCAAAACCATAAGAAATGTTTCTTGAACACCAAATATTAGAATGATTTCTGAAGGATCATGTGACATTGAAGACTGGAGTAATGGCTGCTGAAAATTCAGCTTTGTTATCACAGGAATAAATTGCACTTAAAAGAAAAACATAAAAGTTATTTTAAATTTGTCATAATATTTTACTTTTCTTTTCTTTTTTTTTTTAAATCAAATTAATGCCGTCTTGGTGAGCATAAAAGACTTCTTTCAAAAACATGTAAAAAATAATCGTATAAACCCCAAACTCATGAACTGTAATTTTTATGTTCACAACCCCATTACAGCCACTGCTTCCCAGGTTATGAATACAATAAAAAAGTGTTTTTATATGTTGTGTCATGCTTGAGCACAAAGTTTCAGTGGCAATCAATCTTGCCATGAGTTTAAGTCAAGAAAAGAAACATTAGGATTACATAGTCATGCTATGTAAAGCCCATGTAAAGTCTGGTCATGCTTTGTAAAGCCCATTCAATTGTCCCATGAGGAGAAACATGCTGAAAAGCGTGAGGGTATGATTAAACAGTGCCCACAGTCAGCTATAGCTTTGTGTGCACAACTAAATGGGCTCCTGTCACACATGAGAGGCACAATATGCATGCATCATGACATTCCAGCCTTTACTAGAGCAGTTTCTAACATATCTGACAGGAAACATTAAGGAGGTTCTATTGTTACTAGTAATTAAGACATTAATGAAATGTGAATCCATGATGTATTCATACCTCAGTGATTGTGGAAGCTGTATTAGCTGTATTATTTTCCTCTTTCTTCTCATTTTTGCTGTTGCTATTGTTCTCGTGTGTCATCGACTGAAACAGATGACAGTCAAGGACATGTGAGGTGAACCCATGAGGAAAACAAATGAGATAACAGTATTAAAATGGTTGAGTTAACTGCTTTAAATTAGATTAAACTCCTAAACTTGTAATCAACAAATAAAAATTCCATAGATGGAATAAAATGTATTTTACAAAATTTTTTATTTAATGTAAAAGTCATTTTAAATTGTAGTAATATTTCATAATTTTACTGTTTTTACTGTATTTCTAATCCAATAAATGCAGCATTGGTGAGCAAAAGAGACTTCTTTCAAAAACATTTACAAATTTACAAAGGCATTTCCAAAGGCTTAATGTTTTTTTTTTTGATACTATATATTAAACTTTTTAATATTCTTAACATTCTGAACATGCTAAATATCAGATGAAAGGCAAGCATGAAAGGGAGGGGGAGAGAGAGAGAGAAAGAGAAAGAAAGACCTAAATGTAGAGAGTTTGTGTTTGTTCTGTCCTAGCAAACAAGTCTCCTTACCACTGGAGTGAGTCGGACCTCCAGCACTTCTTTGAGTTTTTCCTTGCGCACATCTGTGGTGCGAGAGGAAGATCGGCGGGACGTCCTAGCTGGAGAACGGGAACGACTGCGACGCGGGCGTCCCGGTGAGCGAGAGCGGGATCTGGACCGAGAGCGTGCAACACCTTGCTTAAATATTGTCAGGCTCTGCAATAAAGGAAAAAAATATCCACAAGACACTGCAAGTTAATCTAATGTTACATAATGTCGTTCAATTAAATATCTATATAACTGGTTTTAAAACCTAGGAATTTACAAAGTTTTAGGATTTTAAAACATTTGAAGAAATACTATGGCATAAACTAATACAACTATTCTGCACAATTTCTAGGTCACTAATCAAATAAGTAAATTTGTGTCACTGATTATGTGAACTCATTTGTACAGACAGTCAGGTGCTCATTCTTCCAGAAAAGCACAAGATGCTCTTTGAATCATTCTCAATTCATTCATACCGTGATGTCAGATTCCTTCAGCTCCAGTTCAGTACCATCTTTGTAGATGACGGTGTAGAGCAGAGTCTTGTTGTCATAACTCAGCACCTTGACCTCATAATAAAGGTTACTGCCAGGCCAGCGGCCCATTACAGTATCTCCAATCTGAAACCTTGAAGTCGGCATCCTGGTTTTCCTACAAAATAATGAACACAAGATAAAGTATCCCTGAATCCCAACCAATTCAACATGTTTTGTCCCCACTAAAAGTACAATGACATGATTGAGTTCTAGAGATGCACCGATCGACCGCCAGGGACTGGAATTAGCCGATTTTCTGCATGATCGGCCAGCCAGTCTGCCAATTCCGAGCTGGTCTGTTTTGACGTCACACCTACGCTCACATCCGCATGTAAACATGTCGTCAGCGTGGAATTTCTTCACTGTGAGTGAAGAAGACAGAAAAGTTCGCAATTTGTAATACATGTAGGGCCAAAGTAAACCGTGAGGGAACAGGGCTCGATTAAAGGTACAATATGTAAGTTTTCACCGCTAGAGGGCATGTATTCAAAACAAAGAAACAAAGGCGTAGTTTGATGATGCCGTGACTGAGTGTGGAATCATGGGAGTTGTTGTCTTCATCCCCACAGCCGACGCAATCCGACGGGACTCAGACAGAAATCATGTTCATGGATGAGCTAATGAATTAAAGATTTATTAACATCGTAGTATGAAGCAGAGTGAGGCGGAAAGCCGTCGAAGCGAAACGAACTATGGACACGGTCCGTGTCACTAGTTAAAATTGCTTATTTCTCTGGATTTAAACATTCTTTGAAACATTTGGGATAATGTAAATACACAAGTCAGCAAAATATATAACACTGTTCTAGTGGTTTTTGGATATTTTAATAAAAAAAATCTTACATATTGCACCTTTAATGCTTGTCTGGGACAAGTAGACTTTTTAAAGGGGCAAGTGAGAGAGAATTTTATTTGCCCGAAAGGACAAGAAGTCTGATTAAAACATCAATAACAAAAATAACTAGGGAAACATTGAAACTTGGCCCCTAAAAATGTTCGCGCGAGAATGCTTTTGAGTGTAAACGGCGACTGAAGATGTATTTATGTCATGCCAGAACTGTTGTGTGTCTCTGAACAACACAGTGGTGTTTTACGGAATGAATCCACAAATCGAGTGAGTCAATGATTCAGTAACCCATTCATTAAAACAGTAATTTGCCACCACCTACTGGTGGTTTGGTTTCTTTTAAAATATATATTATAATATATATTTTAAAATATCATTGCATTTTTCCCAACATTTCTTGTATGTTCAAAAAATTATTTAAAACATTAATCTTGTAAAATTATTTATGCATTTGCAATTTTGTGGTGTACATTCATTTATGGCACCTCTCAGCTTCATCAAACAGTCTGTGTAAACAAATACATCTAATGCCACTTCAGATGCAGCTTCTGTTTCCTTTGCAGTGGAAAAATTGAGTTTGTTGATACTGATTTCATTTGAATGGTAACAACTCTACAGCGTCTTATTATTCTAACTGAATTAATTGAAAATGCAAGAATTTGATGTGAAAGATGACACATTTAATAAGGTTTGGGGGAAAAAATACCATTTATAAACACAGTGGGAAATGACATCTGTTTTGTTATATACAGCAACTAATTTCTGCCTTTTTTTTCCAGTCACAGAGCACTTTATTTTGAGAGTTGTTTAAGTGAGAGAACATCTGTAACTTAGTCCAGATTGGGGGAATTATAATGTTTAATAATTTCTTTTATTATGTATATAATAATTGTTATAACAACAAATAATTGTTTTGCATCGGAAAAAAGTAGATTTTTGTTTGTATATGCTGTCAATTAAGAAAATCGGAATAGGCAAACATCAGTATCGGCAGATCACACTTACAAAAAAAAATCGAAAATCGGAATCAGTCAAGAAAATTGCAATCGGTGCATCTCTATTCAGTTCCCTCACATTATAGGCATAACCAGTTTTATTGTCTTTCTTTTTTAAATAACTACTAAACAAATGCAACAGTCTGAAAATTAGGACATACTAGAAACTAAATGCATCAACAGAAACTCTGTTAATGATAGTATCTAGCAGTGCAGCCTTTAAAGATGAAGTGTGTTATCTCTGTGAAAATAGCATCACCATACTGATTTTACAACTGGTTCAAGCACTCAGACAGGTTTTACCAAGACCAAAAATGGGTCTTCCACTAAAAAGACAAACTACAAACCTCATGTTGGGAACCTGAGATGCTCAAACAGAGTTTTGGTAGTGCCATTGTTTATACTTTTTGGGACAATTAACCTATGAATAGCTTACTTACAGTTGTCTCTGCATATTACGCTGGAATATAACACACATAACAACACACCTTTATACTTTATGCACATGAGCATTGGCATGACCCTTCAACACAAAACCAGTAATCTATCTTAAAGATAAGATAATTAACAACTTAAAGATTCTCTGTGATATTTCAAACACGTTCAATGGTAAACCAATGAGGAAAACAGAGTAGCTGCACATGGCCTGATGACAATGAAGTGATGATGTCAGCTGCAGTCTCAGAAGTGCTGATGGGTCTGAATAATGCACCCACACTGTATTCAGCACTATTGTTGAGCTCTCAATGGCCTTTATGAGAGGGATTCTACTATCACACTGGTATCAACAACTTCTGGCCAATGAGACCATCTATCCATCTACAGACCAAAATAAAAATAAAAAAATCACTACAGAAAGATCAATACAAGTATTTTTTTTTATAAATTCACACTTCTCTACTTGATTGCTTCTTGTTTTTGGATCTACAGATAATTGGAACCATCTGATGCATCTTTACAGAATAGTGCCCTAAAACACAATTACACTACTATGCTTTCAAAAGTAAAAATAAAATAAAAAATGTAATTACTTATCAACTGTATTGTTTGAATAATTACTCAGCTTTTTACAGACATTCATTCTCAAATGAAAAATAAAATAAAATTTAAGCTGAATAACCCAAAACCAAGCTTTTCCATAAATGTAATGCTTAAAAATAATATATATATAATAAATCCACCACTAATAATAATGTATTCAAAATGCAGAATATGTTTTTTTTTATAATGTTGCAGTCTAACAATTAACAGGTTATCGTGTCAAAATAATAAAAATGTTTCTGGATATCACTTATTAGACATTTCAACATAAAATCGGCAACGTTTCATGTCATGAAAGACAGTAATGCTTGATACTGATAAAAAATAATAATAATGTTTAAGAATACTTGCAAAGAAATTATTTTGTAAAGACCCAACATTACCACCAACACATCTTGGCACTTAGGCAAGGCCAGAAACAGAAGTTAAAATTTCTGCTCACACAACTCTCCATTACAGGAAACACCCAAATATTCATATTGAAACCATATGTTAAGTACTGATCATAAAAACATAAGCCATCTACCCTAAAACCATCTAATCCAAAGAAACACATTCCAGACATTCCTGAACCAGATCACAGACACACACACACACACACACACCCAACACTGAGATGAAGTCCAGCACTGCAGAAATCCCATGTGCTTCCAGAGAGTTGAACTGAAACTATAAAGCAAAAGATTTAAACTTGAGTGATTGTGCGTGGGCGGAGTCTGGTGCTTTTGTTATTCAAATAAGGACGACGCGCGCGATTTACTATCACTACTAACAGCTATTCAAAGTTAAACTTACGACAGAAAGTCTGGTTTTACTTTTTAAATCAACAGTATTTCAGACAATGACCACATTAAGAGATTTTACATTAACAAACCAGCGAAACAGAATACCTTAGCTATGGCGGACTGAATATAAACTCTGGAATATTTAATAAAAAATATGATGAATTAAATTGTTATTGTGTCTCACTGTACTTTCATTTGATGCAAAGGCACCCAGTGCAGATTCACATGCTGCTCCTTTAACGCAGCAAAAGAATGACAGGAATGGAGGGAAAACGTCATGTATTCAAACCATTAGTCAGTCCGCATGCGAGAGAGGCTCATAAACAGCAACAATAAATCAGTGTTCATAAACAACGGATACAGAAATCAACAGTTAGAATGAATGAATAGTGTATTAAATACAAATGTTCTGCCAAACCACAGAGTCAAGTAAGTTAACTATTAAACGTGACTATTTTGCGCACGAGTGGAAAGAGTCACTTGCACTTTCGTGCTCATACAAGACAATGAAACCGAAAGGTCCGATGTAGATGATCATTTTAACATTAAAAAATAAAAAAACGAATGCAGAGTTCGTGAGGTAAAACAGACGAGCTGTGTTAGAGAACAATAAATGCGCGCCGTGCCCAAGTTTCCTGTCTATTAATTCAAGTCAAATACCAAAACAACGCTAAACAGTTGTACTATTTACATAAATAATGAGTTTAACTTGTTTCTACAAAATATTATATTACATGCAGATAGAGCTAGTGACCGTTAATAGCAATACATTATGTTTACTTCATAAAAGCTGAGTTGCGGGCGGACTGAGCGCTGATCTAGTTCTGTACCGTTAACTACGCAGTCGCAATAAAGGCATTCTCATACAAAAACAAACATGCAAAGTGAATTGATTAAGATTTCTTACCTTCAGTCGATCTTAATATCCTAAAAATCTAAAGCTTATCCACAGAACTTCATAAAATAAAGAATATTGTTTTAAAACACTGGCCCCCGCTCTGAATTCGTTCCTCCCTCTGTGACCGCTCAACCTACCAGCGTCCTTGAGGGCGGGAAGCTCTCTGATTGGCTGGGATGTCCCGTTTTGAAATTTTTGAATTTTCTGATTGGACGGCGGTGGGGATTTACGTGAGCGTTGATTGGAGGCGAGGCATTTGAGCTCGAGGGGATCGGGTTTTTACAAAATGGAGTTCTTTCCTAGCGAGAGAGTTGATCAGTGTGATATGACTATGAGGAAAGAGAAGATGGACAGCCGACGTCATACAGTGTGCTTGTAAACGCGAAAAGTTTCTTGAAAAGGGCAATTATAGTTGGTTAGTAATGGATCGAGCCATAGAAAGAGTCAACATGACTCTTGTGTGTGTGTTTTAGAAGTGTCTACTGGAGGGTAATGCTTTTAAAAGACATAACTCATCACTAAAACGAAACGTTTGTTGGAATTTTTCTGGATTCATTTTTACAGACTGATTACTGTTCAGAAATATACTCTTAACCGCCTATTTCTGTCTTGAAATATTGATTTAAGGTATTTCTACATGACACTTTTTTTATTTTAAAATACTTAATGTGGCAAACTGTCCCTTAGAAAGCAAAACAGCGCTCAATGAAATGCATACATAGAGTTTAGAATGAAAATTGACACCACAGGAATCAGGGTATTAAAAATTGGAAATTCTATTGTATAGACCAAATCTACATTTACATTTCAATCTTGTGAACTCACACATTAAACTACATTGTAGGGGCAAGTACAGTGTTAAAGTTAAAATAGATTAGATTTCTGTGGTATCATTTACATAAATTGTATAGATTATATATTTTATTATAATTAGCCTTATGTTTAATAGCAATCCTATTTCTAAAATAATTTATATAATGGCTACATTTTTACAATATAAAATTGCATAATTTACAATAAAATAATTTACAAAAGAAGTTCATCATTTGCAATCTTAACCAACCAAACTTGTTCATCACAAACCAGCTTTTCTTTGGGTATGCTGAAGAGTAGGTGCACAGCAGATGTAGTCTTACTCGGTTTCCGTTTTTGCAAAGTTGCATTGCTGCATTTGACCTCAGCTGAACTCTAGCAATGCCTTTACATGCTTAATCCTGGAGGTGTCAAACTGCACCTTGATGCTTGAACTGCTCCTACTGTAGTAGCTGCGTGCTTTCCGACCCAGTAGGATTGTTTAAGAAGAGTACTGTGTTCAGTAGCTGTTTGTGTAATGCTCATCTTTAGTTTCAGTGTTACTTCAGTCCTGCCTTCCTGTTTGCCACAGCTGAACCGTGCAGCAGCAGCAAACAGAAAAGTGGCAGCATTTGCTACTGAGAAGGAGTGAGGTCATGCTGAACAAGGTGTAAATTAGTAGATTCCAAAGTCAAATACTCAGGACTGAGTAGATATTAATATAAATGCATTAATATAGTGATAAGAACCATTCAGAATGTGTTGCTTTAAAAGAAAAACACAGTGAGGTAATCATACGTGAATTGTCAAGTAATCAGTTTGAAGTCATTTCAACATTTAAATTCAGAAATAAATGCAAACAGCGATGTATTGCACCTTTTATTTAATTTGCTCAAACAAAACAAATGTTAGCATGTAAGAAACTTCTAATTAACATGAAAACAGTATGGTACAACATGAACGATAGAACAGAAAGATATGGAAACTGAAAATTGCATTACAAGGACATTCAGCTGAATCTAACCAGCACGGTCCGCTCATAATCGAGTCTCAGTGTGCTGACAACAGCATCAACATTTTGCTTGTTCAACTGATTTCCACGAGGACAACGATCAGTTTCTCAGATCCCACCAGCATACGTGGTCTTAACCATAACACAAACCACACTGTAATGCAACAGAAAAATGACACTGAGAGGAGAATGTGAATGGATGTTTGATTTTAAACCAAGATCGTAAAAGCGTCCTTTGCAACTCACTGAAGCAAAATGCAAAACAAATGAATAAAGTTATGGCAGGCCCTAAATTAATACTCTCTATATATACGCATTTAAATGTTTGACATTTCAAATGCAATTTCCGAACAAGGCACAAACCATGAAGATCACAAACAGGTTTATCCAGGAATGAATCAACCTTGATCAAAACATTTTACCTGCTTAACCTAAAGACCAATCAACAATAGTTATTTATTGTCAAAACATAGGTGGATCAGGAGATTGTGACGTTCTATAGATTACCGTTTAGCTTTGGTGATAGTGCCGATCACAAAATGACGGCTGTCTCGTCAGCAATAGAATCATTTGAACTTCTACAGGGTTTTTAAAGTGCAATCAATGCTGTAAACACTCTATACAAACTTTCCGATTCCTTGAGAGATTATTTTGAGTGATGATTTTAAAGTGAAAAGGAATTACAAAGGATTGACGAGTGAGCATAGCGGGGGGGAAATGGATAACAGAGGAAAAATCTGTTCAGAGAGAACGTCACAAATTCATGTTCTCAGTTATTCTCCTCAAAATTCGCACAGCCTATAATCACACTTCATGTTTTTTTTACAAAGATTTCGGTCTTAAAAAGCATACTTCCCAATAAAGTTCCCTAACAAAAGCGTGTTGGAAGATAAAGCCCTTGTGAAAAACAGAGCCAAGTGCCTTCCAGTGTGCAGAAAAAGGGATAAACAATAAATTGATTGGTAAAAAAAAATCAATAAAAAATCCCAAAACCATTCAAAAAGCTGTTACGTGTTGCTTGGCCCTCATTAGATATTCCAGACTTTTTTTTAGTTGGTAAATACACCATGCAAAATGAATAAGTAGCCATACATGATCTTTCACATCTTTGAATCCCAAAATAAAGTAAAATGTCAAACCCCTGAAAATTTATTATGGCTATAAAGAGGTGTCCGTTGCGAACTGCGTATGGAGAACATCATTCATCCACAGTTTGAGGGCAGAGTGGATGATTAAAGAAAAAAAGAAGAGACAGAGAGAGAAATATGCGTAACAAATGCTACACTTATTGCTTATGAACGGAAAAGAAAATTATTTTTCGTGGCAACCATTTTTCCCTTACCAATCATAAGACGACATGCACTGAAATCGAAAGAAATACGAAAAGAGCCTACGGTGAATAAAAAGTTCATAGTATTTCTGGTTAGCACTATCTACAGATACGGTCTGAGCTGACGCTGACATCAACCTCAACTTCGATTGGCTGAGAGGATTTTGGTAGAGAGCTACAATGATGTACAGTAGAAAGGCATTGTCCTTCGTGATCTTTCTGAACACTTAGCAAACACACAAGACGAAGGTATACAGATAACAGTGGCTCGTTAGAGACAGCCTGTCGAGCATTCACTTTTGAAAAGAGAATAATAATGAAAACTGTCCAAAAGAGCAAGTAAGCTACCTGATGTGGTCATGGCATACATTAGAACAGCTTGACTGAATGACTTGCAGGTATAATGTTTATTTTGTTGTCATTTTAATGTACATATTCTGGTTAAAATAGTAGGAAGACAAGCTTTAGAGTCCTGCAGCAATAGACCATACTCATTTGGTTGGCCAGATTCAAGGTTTTGCTCTATACAAGGCCAACTTAATGTTACTTCACCGCCACCACTACCACCTTTTAAATTCATAAACAAAGCCTGCCCTTTGCTAAACAATGTGCAGTAAAATGAATGTCATCTGCTTGTTTTACAATTTCACTCTTCGATGGTTAATACAGTATGTAATTCAGTAATAGTTTGTCTTTTTTCGTCATTTTCTTTCCACAGTAAGAGTCATCCATTGCATACTGACAGTCACTTCCTTAAGACTATGTCCTGACCCCCTTCAAGACGGGGCTTTTGGTGTATGGCGTCGCTTTGAGGCATCTGGTTATCCTCTCGCTGTTACGCCTCTTGTGCCCCCACGCTCAAAACTTGTGTCTGTCCCGGCATCGTACTCAACAGATCCAGATTTATCATGGTTATTGTGATCACCACTGGTTAAAACTGTAATTTTCCATTTTCATTGCTTTTGAGATAGTGTCTTAAACTGAAGCTGACCTCTGAAGTGACAGACTGTGGATAAAAAATACAGGTGCATCTCATCCTCCTATGCAGAGTTTGACTTGCCCAACTCCTCCCTGATTGCTGAAAACACAAAAAACGACAGAAGAATTAGAAACAGTCCACGTCAGATTGGTAGATTAGTTCCATTTTACACTAACAGTCAAAGGTTTAGACACATACTCGTTCATTATCACAGTTTAAAATATTTTTATATAATAGTGAAGTCATTAAAACTATGAAAGAACACAAAAAGATGATATGGGAATCATGCAGTGACCAAAAACAAATAAATCTTATATTTTAAATGATTAAGCATTAGGCACCCTTTGTATGCTGGACACTTGTCACGTGTTATTATCCATTCCAACTCATTTATTTGTAATTAAAAGTTTGCCAAGACACTTTTATTTGTATAAAATAAATCAAAATGGAAAACATGTACAGTAAAAATCAATGCATAATAAATATATTTATAATAAATAATTTATTATTATTATTATTATTATTAGCCACCCCTTTGGAAATTAGGGAGTTATTTTTCAAATATCAAGTTATTTTTATTATCAACATCATCAAGAATTTAAGCATAAGCCTTTAGATCAAAATTGTTTTTAGGATAATAAGAAACAAATTCAGTCAAATGTATCCAAACCTTTGACTGTTAGTGTCAAGTATTTTCATGTTTCTATTGTATTAAAAAGCTAAATGTGCATCATATATAGTGCCAATATAATGCAATAATATGTTACCATCAAGAAGTTCTTCTTTCAGCTTCGCTAGTTCCTTCCTCATCTCCTCTAGAATGTCCTAAAAAGCAAAGCAATACATTTGTAATTAGATTAGAATATTATTTATAATACTCCACAAATCAAAAGGAGTCAAGCAACTTATAAGAGCATGTCACTGAACTGTTTCATGTCAGTAAGATTCCATATTAGATAAGAATATATACACTAGAGAAGAGAAATTTGCTACCATGATACTGTGGCAAGAAAAAAAAAATATGCTATGAGTTCTTAATATAAGCTGTTATATTAAATGCACTTGGCCCTGACCATTTAAATGACAAGATCACCAGGTAAGTAGATGTATGTAATAACATCAACACTCAGTCACAATTACTGCTGTAACTCTTCACCACTAAAACTTTCTCTGGGCAAAGCAGACAGAGCTGAGTGACTTGAGTAACTGTGTTCTTAGATAAGTAAGACTCTTACATATGCCTTTCATATCTAACATGCTCATTCATACAGAAGGGAGGTATTGCCTTTGTAGAGGGGTCTATAATTGCACACACCCACAAAAGCATAACTGTGCACTGTCAACCAGTATTTCTCCCTCGGTTTTTTAGGAAGTGCTGTAATACCAAGCACGTTTTTCAAATGAGGAAAAATGAGTAATTGTGCCACTAGCTTTGGTAACACTTTGCCAACATATTGAGGAAGTGTACGGCCCCTCTATCAAACCCTGAAGGGCTAAAAGTTTAAATGAGTTTCAGTTCTTCTCAAATTTTGAGAAGTACCTGTTTCAATCTGTCATAGTCAAGAGCTTCTGTTGGCACCCCATTGGCACTTATGGATCCGGTAGGAGTTGGTGTAGACCTTGGTCTAAGGAGAAAAGAAATAGCGTGAAGCAAAGCTATTTTAGTCACACTGTACAGTTTAGTGACACGCTTTAACAGTCATTTCAGATGCTGTGTAAATCTACACTGTTCAATCACAATGGGTGATTCAAAGAATATACACAGCATTAACATGGGATAATTTCAAAATGTGGGAGGAAAATGCAAGGTATTTCAGATTTCAGGTACTTGAAACCCTTGTACTGCAAAGGAAATACACACATCCAGATATACATATATGCATAACTGGGTGACATGAAAATGAGCACCATGAGAATTGTATTTCCTTGAGAGGAGCTGCATATTCATCAAAACCAACACATTTGCAAAGTCAGCCCCGAATAGAAAACATTTCAAAGCACAGCAAACCAAAAAACACAGCTTGAGACACAATCCACACTTCAAAACACACAATGCAGCTGCCGTATCACTCTCATGCTTGTCTGAAGCTGATTCAGACAGGATACTATTGCCAACACAATAATCACCATAGGGTGGGACATGGGAAGTGAGGGAAATGACGCTTTATCTCTCCCACTGGGAAAGAAATGAATGCTGAAGAGTGGGTTGCCTTGTGCAGAAAGGAAGTAGAAGTCAAGCGGATGAGAACATTATGACAGCTTACAGTCAGAAACAAATTACAGAGCAAAAGTTATGTGTGAGGTACAAGCGTGTCCTGCCTGAAGTCTTTGTATCAAAGCTTTCTGCATTTAGAGTGAGAGGATAACTGCCTTGTTATTTGGCAGAATAAACTAAATTAAAGCACATTTGTAGGCGGAGGGGGAAAGTGTGTTATCTTTGGAGCCAGGTGGACGAATTGGCAAGTGTGGACAAATACTCCAGCTTTCTGATACTGCATGACATTTGACGACATCTAGTACTGCAGAATTCATCAGGACACTAATAATCATACTACGGTCAATTCTTCATAGCTTCATTCTATTTCTCAATTAAAAAAAAAATTAAAATGGATGCTTCCCCATAACTACGGACACTTTATGTGATTGGGGATGATTGTTATTAAAATAAACAGATTTCCTTCTCTCTCTCTCTTTTTTTTACATGAAGATCATATTTAAACTGTCTATGAAATGCATTACCATGCCTTAATTTAGTGCTTTTCAAATGCCTTTTATGTATATATTTTGTTTTACTCTTATCCAAGACCCAGACTTTCACTTTTTAATTATGATAATCCATCATGCATTATTACATTTTAAGAACTATGATAATCCATATGAGTGAAATGATTATAAATTATTTTCAACATTTATATTGTGTGGAAACGATTTATATAGACCACCATTCAAAAGCTGGGGTCAGCAAGATTTTTAAATGTTTTTGAAAGAAGTGTCCTGTGCTCACCAAGGCTGCATTTATTTGATAAAAAAACACAGTAAAACAGTAATATTGTGAAACATTATTAGAATTTAAATTCAGTTTTTTTTTTTAATTCAGACATAATTTAACGTAATTTATAGCTGAATTTGCACCATCCATTACTCCAGTCTTCAGTGTCACGTGAACCTTCAGATATCATTCAAACACACTGATTTGATGTTCAAGAAACATTACTCATCAGTGTTGAAAACAAATGTGCTGTTTAATATTTTTGTGGAAAATGTGATACATTTTTAAGGATTCATTGATGAATAGAAAGTTCAAAATCAGTAATATTAACATTATTAGAATTTAAATTCAGTTTTTTTTTTAAATTCAGACATAATTTAACGTAATTTATAGCTGAATTTGCACCATCCATTACTCCAGTCTTCAGTGTCATGTGAACCTTCAGATATCATTCAAACACACTGATTTGATGTTCAAGAAACATTACTCATCAGTGTTGAAAACAAATGTGCTGTTTAATATTTTTGTGGAAAATGTGATACATTTTTAAGGATTCATTGATGAATAGAAAGTTCAAAATAACAGCATTTATTTAAAAAAAAAAAGAAAAGAAAAAAAGTCTTTACTGTAAATTTATTTAAAGGCAGCCTTGCTGAATACAAGTATTAATTTCTAAAAAAACAAACAAACAAAAAAAACGTTTGAACAGTATTGTATATATTTACACAAATTACCACTGTCCCTCAGATCTGCCGCCATTTACATTTTTTCAAAAAGTCCACAGAATCAAAAGTTTTTAAAGTTGAGGAAATACCCAAATATTAAATATGCATCTTTATTATAAAAGTTGCAACAGTTTTGAAAAGCATAAAGTATTTTATTTATGCCATTTCATGGTGATTATACTGCTGGCAACAGCAGAATCTTTGTTTATGGAAAAAAAAAATACGAAAAACCGTAGACAATCATTGCACCAACCTTCATCCTATTTAGAGAGCACTCTCAGCAAACAAATTCTAGAAAGAGTTCTCAAACTAGCCTCTTATACCTGTTTAAGGAATCATAGTACTTGTCAGTACCCATCTGATTTCTCCATGGTGTGTCCCGTCTGTGAGAGCAAAGAGACTAACCAGGTCAGAGGTCAACAGCGTGGATCTGAACTATGTATATTCATAGTAATCTTCTGAATGCACTGGTTCCAACTCAGGTGAAAGGAGAAATATTTCTATTTCAGTGTAGCCCTACTGAAAAGTGCTTCAACCATTTGTATAATTATATTTGCAAATGCATGAAAGAATGTCATATACTAAAGCAAAAAGAATATGCAAATCCTTCAAAAAATGCTGAACAGCTCTGGTACACACAGATCTGATGAGAAGCAACAGCACTGTGCTTTAGTGATGTCAAGCACGGGACCCGACTGCCTGCATTCTGACATGCGATTGTGAGGGGCCCCAGGCCGCAAACGTGATGCAAAGCAGTCAAAGCATCAATAATTCAAATTAGCTTTAAGAAAAGCGGGACCGGTTGAAGACTCAGATCCCAAAAGCTGGACATTTCCTTCAAAAGGCGTTATAAATTGGTGGAGGTATAATTCACACATTGATTCAACTCATCAAAACAATAACAAGCAAATTATTACCTTCCAATGACTGGTGATTTGCTACCATTCATGGTGTTTGTCCTCTCCCAAGGCTTTCTGGGCATATCTGTGAAAAAAGTGCAATGAATGTTACATTTTATGATACTTGCAGTCTCTTATTTCACATAAAAGATATGGTTATGCATCAAGGCCCAGACTGTACACTGGACAACAAAATTGTGACCCATTGCAAGTAAAAAAACAAACAAACAAACAAACATGGAATTGATTTAATAAAAATAAAGATTACATGCACTCTACAGGCTCAACAACATGCTAAATTATTAAAATGACATTCATTGAACAGGAAAAGAGGAGTTGCCAAATGTTGCATTAGTATTAGCCTCATAACCAGTGACAGATGAATCTGCATCAAAATACCAGACTTTTACTGAACAACAAAAAAAGGTATGGGAAATGTTTTCACCTCCCTTTTAAATGTTACCTCATTCATTTGACTAACCCAATGATTCTCATGGAGCATTATTATAAGGTTAGCTGCATTTTATCATTTGTTTTTAGCATAGTTTTCCCCCGCTTACCTGGTGTGCTACAGGCTGACACTTTTGGAGTTATGGTAGCCTCAATGTCATCCTGATAGAAAAATAAAAAGATAATCAATTTGAAAATCAATCACATAAAGGGTTTGATCATATAAATAAAACGAAGTAGTCTATATGTACAGATTTAGTCATAGACTGTATACAGCTGAATGAAACATTATTAACTCACAGCTTTCTGCTCAGGCTCTGGCGATGATCCCTTCTCAGCAATTCTTCTCCTGTATCAAATCAATGGTAGAATTTTAAATTTCATTACATTACTGGATATTACAGACCTGCCAACCTTGGAACAATTTTTTGAGTACCATCAGTGTGACGGGACGGGACACGGGGTTTGGGGGGATTCATAAATTCCTAGATAGCTACATTATTACCTGAAGCTTAGTCCTTGATGACTAATGTCAAAATCATTATTGCACAATGTGCAAAATGCAAGATTTAATGTTAAATATTTTCCAAAGTTTAGCAGGTCTGCATAGTATGCAACAATACAGTTAGCCCACGGATCAATCCATATGCCTCTGTTTTTAGTTCAGTTCAGTTCTGATGGCTTGGCACATCAGAGTATTTTATTGCGATTTGTAATTTAAAATGCTATTTAGAAAAAAAAAAGAGAAAAAAAAAACTCCAGTACACTTTGATTAAAACTCCAGTACACTTCTGTACACTGAAGAAAAACAAGGATTATCATATCTACAAATTTCTTTTGAGAGAAGTATTATTTTTATGGATTGGCCTATAAACGCATGTAATGTCTGTTTCATTCATGCTGGTAGCCATAGGGGCCCTCGTGCTGAAAATCCACATATGCATCACAGAAGTAATAGAGCTCGTGATGTTCCATCAAATCCCTAATATGGACAAAGACATCCAGCTATCGCTGTAGAGGAGTAAAAAGAAGATAGAAAAGTTTTGAATGATAAAACAAAGACAATAAACACGACTACGACAATGTATAGTTTATCTGAGTTCTTTAAACCATCTCGGGTATTTTCATTTGCTAATTGACATAGCCTTTTGTACAGTATAGAATATGTTTTCTGCCTCATTCTGTGATAAGAAGCCAGATGACAAAAGGAAGTTATTTCAAACACTCGACTGATGCTGTGGAGTAAAAACATGTTATAATGTTCTCTTTTGTTGGACAGCAGGTTTAGAAACGCTTCTCATTATAAGTTATTAGTCATTAAGGCGTATGTTGCTTTTTCGAATGCTTGTTATAAGCGGGGAGGCGTTTTCTCATCTCAGCGTGTAAACTCACGGACAACTACACACAAACAGGGCCAGTTTGGAGAGAAATAAAAAACGGCGGGAGTGGAAGGGGGATCGAGCCGGATTTTGTGTTGCTGTCGATTTGCTGTCTCTTTTTAATGATAGCCCTTACGCATTTGTCAATCTTCCCTGCTTTCTATTTGGGGAATGAACCCAGCACTCTGATTGGCCAAACTCTTCTTCTTTTGCTGTTGCTTGATTTGAGTACTGCTCGTGCACAGAGGCGTAATCAGGTTTTTGCATAGTTTAGAGTAACAAATCATACCAGCGTACTTTGAGGTCAAAATGCGTACTGGTTGGCAGGTCTGATATTATACAACATTCTGATAATTAATCCTAAAAACAGAACTTTTTATTAGTACGTTCTGAGACTAATAATTGTTTGAAAACTAGGTTCTGTTTCTATCACTGCAATCATTCTGGCATTAGAGACAGATAAAGCACATAGTTCACCTCCTGGCCAGCAGGGCGCTCATCTCCTCCATCAGACCTCCTCCTCCAGGTAAAAGACCATTTCCACGGGATGCCTCAGGCTTGGCACCACCAGAACTCACCGCAGATCCTGCCAGGGGCTCATCACTCTACAGTAACACATAGGATTTGGTATTGAACATGTTTAGCATTTTTGATGATGTTTAGAAAAAAGAAAACGTGTTGTTTTCAGCTTTAGGGTGCAGTGCAGGGTCAGAAATTAACTTTTCTGTTAAGGAACTATATTTGTCCTCTGGAATTTATTTACAGGGACAATTTTTTTTCCTTCTGAGGGCAATTTTTATAATTACCCTATAAAATGTAAAATACTTAAATTTAACCAATCACCTCAAGCAATCAGAATACTAGGTTGTTACCAAAGCAATGTGATGCAACATGAGCAGATCTAAATTTAATGCTGTTACTTAATTTTAACATTTCACTGTAATTGTGACAGCCGTAATAGATTTAGTTTAATTGTGCATGGCCATTTTTTGCCCCTTATCTTGAGTTTGGGGTGGCATTTTTGTTAATTTCGGTGGCATTTTTGCTCCAAGCCCATGTTAATTTCTGACCCTGTGAATTGTGCTAACATGCTTCAGGTGAAATTGAATGCAAATGGGAGCTTTAGAGTCCTTGAACCCTTACCCTTGGCACTTTCTTTAGCTTGGCTCCAGCAAGGGCGGATGCGAGCCCAGACAGACCCTTGTTCTCCTCTGTGGTGGGCGAGGGGGTGAATAGACCCGAGGGCAAAGGTGGGGCCGGGGGTGGAGGTGGTGCTGGTGCTGGTGGAGGAGCCTGGCCTGAGGTTGGAGGCAGGGAGGGGTGGTGGGGGTGGAGGGGTTGGTATCCCCTGTACTGAATCTGCAGTGATAAATAGACAAAAGAACAAGACCATTATAACATGTCTTTATAACTTGCTGTACTGATCAGTTAAAACTGTGATATGTTCTACATCCAGGACTGTTTTAGTTTGTGAAATAGATCATCAAAATCAGAATGAGGATGTTATAATATAATATAATATAATATAATATAATATAATAATACATTAACGTTCAAAAGTTCGGGGTCAGTAAGATACTGAATAGAAACGTCAAAAGAACAGCATTTATTTGAAATAGAAATCTTCTGTAACATTACAAATTTCTTTACTGTCACCTTTGTCCATGCATCCTTGCTAAACAAAAATACTAATTTCTTTAAAAATACAATCTTACTGACCCCAAATTTTTTAACAGTAGTGTAATATAAACCCATCAATAATAATTAAAATAAAATGAAAAAAAAATAAATAAATAAATAACAACAACAACAACAACAAAGCTTATTCGTAATAGTGAACGTAAATAGAAGACGTATGACATTAATACATGATGCGAACATACTGAACACTTGTCAATAGCTGATGATCATTAAACCAACTTCCACAAGGAAGAAACTGATGATTTATCTCAATATGAAACAAATCTGTACATCAATTTAACAAAATGCACAGATATAATTGGGGTAATGTTTCATACTATTTAATCATTAAAATGTAACTTAAAGCTGATATTGCATCACTTTGTATAATGAGGTAAAAATCTTCACAATTCAGGAACGAATCCGCTTAACTATTTTTCACATTTGGCTGTTTTGGCTATAAACAGCTGAAGTTTTCAAGTCTATATGACATGCATGCCTGTCAAACACACTCAAGTTAAGCATATTTGTGTGTAGAATTTAGCTCAGCGTCAAGCTGCATCATGCATATGAAGTGTGAAGTCTAAAACCTCTTCTATAAATAATTCAGAGGAAGAGTTGATCTTATTTCTTCATTGCTGTTGACCTGACCTCACATGAAACGCTCCACTTACTGTATGCAGTATGGAACAAAACAAACAGTCAAGGATAAAAGCGTAATCAATTTAATTTTCATTAATTTCATTTCTTTTTAAAATAAGGAAGTTTCATGAAACAAATGTGTGAATGTGAAGAATAACCAAAGAGGATGTGGGGCAGCCAGTTATAGATCATGTAAAGCTTACTGTGCAATGACAGTTCACTTGTACATGTTAACATCTAGAACTTCTTTACTATAAGCCAATAATCAGAATGAGATGGTTGTGATAAACTGCAGAAAAACACTGATGAGAACTAAAGCAATGATATCGTAGCTTTGCAGTCTGTGAGACTCAAATCAAAGTTTCACGAGAGAGAGTGGAGATGTGTTTTCATGCCATGCCATTTTACACAATTACGGGCCACACAAATGAGCATCCATCAAACCAATGAAACCAAAAGACAAGACAAACAGCCAAACATTTCCTGAGGACTTTCATATTGAGCCAAAAAGCAATCGCCAATTGCAGCCAAAAAAGCAGCCCAGCTCAACATGGCAGGCCCCCTCCTCGAACCCCGATTAGCGGGTTAGTGGAGGCTGAGCGACACAGAAGAGGCCTTACCCGGCTGGCTGGGGAAGTCAGCAGGCTGAGTGGGCAGCTCTGGAGCAGAAGAGCAGGAGTCTCCCAACCCAGAGTTTACAGAGTGCTCAGCAGAGGCAGGGAAGGCTGTGGAAGGAGAAGGGAGAACAGCAGGCTGGGGTGAGGGACAAGACACAAGAGGAGTGATGGGCAAGGTGGGTGAGGGGGAATACAGTGGCGGCGGAGGGGGTGGCATTGGGGGCGAAGAAAACGGCTGACTCGACACAGGTGATGAGGCATGGAAGTGAAGCGAGGTGGGCGGCCCGTTGGGTGCCGAGATGGGCGAGGGGGGTTTCTGGGAGGAAGGAGACAGAAGAGAGAAAGGGGGCAAATGAAGCAAGAAAACCAGCAGAGACCTACAAGACCATCATATGTACTTATTTCTGTCTATGAACAGGGAACACACTGGAATTAGTACAATCGGTTAGCGGTTGACAACATCATGAACTGGAAAAGATGATCATGATCAACACCAATGCATGTGGGAAAAATGTTACACAAACATCTAGTTTAGCATGTAGTACTTTCAGGAGAGAGCACTGAAGGGTTACTGTAAATCCTGGATGCATGTGTCACATGAGGTTAGTGTCTTAGCTTCGCACCTGCTAAAGGCTAGTCATCCACTCTCTGCATGCCAAGAATATGCTAATAAAAACCTGCACTTTTTGTGCTTTCTATAGCCAAATATTACATTAAAATCTGAATGATATATCAAATTTAACCCAGTAATCACACATTTCCGCTGAAACAACATCATTGGTGAGTCATGAGCTGTGTAAAAACCTATATTATGCACAAAAGCATGTGCAACCCCCCCCCCAAAAAAAATTATCACCATTCAAAAGTTTGTGGTCGGTAAGATTTTTTTGTTGTTGTTGTTTCTGAAAGAAGTCTCTTATGCTGCATTTATTTGATCAAAAATACAGTAAAAAATTATATTTAGAAATATTATTACATTTTTAAATAATTTTCTATTTTAATATATTTTAAAATGTAATATTTTACCCTTAAAATGTCAAGCTTTTTAAACTACTTCAAACATTCAAGCTAGGCTTTCTTAAGCCAACATAAATTTGTCTATAAACTTTAGTAAAAGTAATTTATATCTGTGATGTCAAAGCTAAATTTTCAGCAGTCATTGCTCCAGTCTTAAGTGTCACATGATCCTTTAAAAATCATTCTAATATGATTGATTTGGTGCTCAAGAAACATTTCTTATTATTATATATGTTGAAAACTGCATACTATTTTTCTGAAAACCTTTTTTTATTAATTCTCTGATGAATAGAAGTTCAAAAGAACAGCATTTATTTGAAATTAGGGTTGCAAAGGGGTGGAACATTTCGGAAATGTTTCCTGTAATTTATCGGAAATTTTCCGCTTCTTTGCAATCCTATTTGAAATATTATTTTTTTGTGAAATTATAAATGTCTTTACTGTCACAGATGTTACTGAAGGCCAGGCTTAGAGTGCAACACAATTTTATACAGTATATATGTAACGGGAGCCCTGTCTCTCTATTTACTAGGGCAAGGCAACATATTTAGGGCTGTTTATTTATTAAGTGCAAGTAAATTCTTGTTTTGGTTTATGGTGAGATTGCACTGTAAGAGTCACTGCCTGCCATATGTTGGCCAAATCTTTCTGCTCTAGTGATTCTCATAAGCAGCCTGCAGACACAGCTGCCCTCCTGCTGCGTGAAGCCCACCACGCCCCCCTGAGCACTCTTCAAAATACACGTCAACACACAGGCAAACACAAATTATCATGCCCTACATTCAGGTCATCTCCTTATTAACACTTTCCCATTATTCACGCTGGCTTCATGACTTAAGTACAGCTGATTTCTCTTTATCCTTCATTTTAAATTATAATGTAACCTATCCGTACCTTGCTTTTTTCCATTTCACTTGCCTCCTCTGCCTTTCCACACTATTAGCTTCGACAAGCAGACCACATGACCCATGATGTAGCGCAGTATGTTCACCAAGACTTAATGAAATTCTTCCACTCCTAAAGCACAGGCGGTCACATGGCAAGACCTATCGGCTGTGCTCCAGAGAGACTAATCCAACTTTATTAAATCAACTAGGGATCCTCACATACTGTTTTTGATACTAATGAGTTTATTAATTTAGCATGAACATAACTGTATATACTACTCTGATGTGAAAAAGTGAACGGTTAGAAAATAGTTTTGGCTATAATTGCCCATTTACACCAATACCAAGTACTTGTAATCACTTATCCCTAACTAGTGCTCCAACTAATGATATAGATTTTGTTGCACCCATTCAGCAAAATTTCAGGGTATTTATTGGATAATTCTTACCAAAAAGCAGAATTCTCCAAGATATGACTCAGAAAAGTCACTGAGCCAAGACAAGATCCACTAAAAATACAACTGCCATACAGAAAGACTTCATTACAGACAGAGAATTCAATCCGGTGTCAATTCAACACTCAAAATAAAACATTAAAAGCACCAGCCAGTCAATACTGCAGTGAATAACATAACAACTGCAGACAAGCTGTTCAATGATTTGTCTAGAAAGAAAGCACTTTAAAAAAAACGACACGGAAGCATTTATGTCAGAAATTTGTGATCAGGAAACATTATTCTTGCCTTCCTTGAGAGCATTTGGAAGTATGTAAAAAGAATATCACTGTTCTAATCTAATACAAGGCAGAAAGACAGTCACAATTTACAATTCACTGCCAGTGAATAAAGCTTCAGTTTTCTGTAAAATGACGTCTCCTTCACAAATCTGATTGCCAGTGTGTTAATGTGTAACAGGACCGGTTGTGTTAGTAGTAATCTAGATTCAACACATCCCTGAGCAATTGACACTGTATTTAAAGGATTTCTGACATCCCTGCTATGGAATAATGCATCTTGCTATATGCAAACTATTGCATCACCTCAAAATAACGCAGATTATTTGATACAATGATTACACATGCACTATGCTAAACTGCTCAAATGTTTAACATTTGAAATGACAATTCCGCCTATCAAAGCCTGAGGCCAGACTTCTCACACATTATCTGTGGAATAAACATCCCCTCCTCCACATTGAGAAGAAAAATGGCTATTTTTTTCACATGCTTCTGAGAAATGTATGCAATCTGATGTGATGAACTCAACTATATATATATATATAATTTGTGTTGACGATTGCTAAAGATCCATAGCCTCTCTCTACTGTCACCTAAATTCTCGAGTTCTGGCAGGTTAACCCATAATCCTAGTGGGCTGTACACAGGACAGCATGAGGGAAATGTGGTTAGTGTGTGCAGCTCTCCTTGAGTTTCGTCATCTTTCAAGCTGTTGATTCAGACTCTTCCAACATACTGACAGATGGACACGTCAGGAGAAGATCGCCTATTGATATATTAAGACACAATGAGTGCTGACCCTTCCTTCATATAAACAATAGCCTTACGTAGAACTAGAGGCCAAATACATACTAAAAATGTGTTTTACAGCAAGAACAACAAAAGGAAACATCCAAACCAGAGATGCACAACATCGGATATCAGTGGAATTTATTCATTTCATTTTTATCTGTGATGTCTAGTATTGGATATTAACTTTTGGTCACTTGTTTCCGCCAATTTTTAGATGTTAAATAATGCTTAAATCTTAGAGGGACAAGTGTAGATTACAAAAGATTTAACCCTTCAAGAGTTGTTTCTTAAACATTGCTATCTTATAATAAATAACTTACTTTTTTATTCAAACAAACTTTTTCTTTATCAGATCCCCAAATTAATATTTATACATATTTCATATTGTATATTATATTGTTGTTGTTTATTCACGCAAGTATCACAACACTTATTTAACATTGACAAGAACAGCACTGATTTTTTAATTTTTTTTGTGAATGTGAAAGTTATTTTAAATACATACATTAAATATGTACAAAATAGTACAGATTTTTAAACTGTTGTTTATTAGTTATTAGCCATGGCACGGAAATCAGCCAGAATTGTAATATCAGTGCATCCCCAGTCCGAACGCATTGTTAACTTTAAGGAAAAAAATAGTTTTAAATGAAATTTCAAGGGTATAATAACTGCAACACTGTAAGATGATTTCTAATTGATACTAATAGCATTTCACAGGCATTTGCATGCTAAGCATAGTGTACAACAGAAGAAAAGCCACTTGTATTGTTAGTTTGTGTTAAAACCTCACTCATTTTTTGACTCCAGCCCGTCTTGTCTACATCTTATCAGTCAGTCCTATCTATCAAAAGACGTTGGAGAAAATAAAGATGCTCACCGGCGTTGGAGATGCGTCTCCCTCTCTCCCAGTCCATCTGCTCTCTGTCCAGCTGCTCTTGGTGCTCCCTTTCTTGCTTCTCTCTCTCGGCACGCTCTCTCTCCATCAGCTCCCGCTCGACGCGCTCCCGTTCCTGGCGTTCTCGCTCCAGCTGCTCCTGCTCTTGATGCTCACGCTCCAGGCGTTCCTGCTCGTTACGTTCCTTCTCCAGCCGCTCTCGCTCCTGACGCTCCCGTTCCTGACGTTCCCTTTCGGCACGTTCCCGTTCCAGCATCTCTCGTTCCTGCCGTTCCCGTTCTAGCCGCTCGCGCTCCAGTCGTTCCCTCTCTTGCTCCTTCTGACGCTGGAGCTCCTGCAGCTGCCTGAGGACACATGAGAGTAGAAGGGAATGCGTGAGTGCACAGTGAACCTACAACTTTTCAATTACCAGGTAAGAGCTTTAACAAGTTTGCCACACCACCCCAGGATCAGGAAAAGCCACTTGTATTGTTAGTTTGTGTTAAAACCTCACTCATTTTTTGACTCCAGCCCGTCTTGTCTACATCTTATCAGTCAGTCCTATCTATCAAAAGACGTTGGAGAAAATAAAGATGCTCACCGGCGTTGGAGATGCGTCTCCCTCTCTCCCAGTCCATCTGCTCTCTGTCCAGCTGCTCTTGGTGCTCCCTTTCTTGCTTCTCTCTCTCGGCATGCTCTCTCTCCATCAGCTCCCGCTCGGCGCGCTCCCGTTCCTGGCGTTCTCGCTCCAGCTGCTCCTGCTCTTGATGCTCACGCTCCAGGCGGCACATATTGTCAAAATACGAAAATGTTCGAGTTCACATACAGACACTAAAAGAATTTCAAATGGAGTGATTGTGTTGTGCTACTATGGGCAGTTACCACCCATGGTGCAACGAGGGAAGACTGCTAAAATGAAAGGTAGCTATTAAGAAGAAGCTCTCTAAATGCACCATGACATACCCTGTCTATGACTAAGGTCTCTTTAACCGTTCAAGTACCATCTTGTCAGAGAGAGGGCGTAACAACAAGACCTCAGTTATCATTCTTGTCAGTAGGGGCCCTCTTTTTCTTATCCCTTGACAGGTAAAGTTGTAAATAATGGCTTATTATTGAGGGTTCAAACACCCGGAGCAGTTTTTCTGATTTATTTATATGTTGACATGTTGTCTTGTCAATTTTGACTAATAAAGATGCTCACCGGCGTTGGAGATGCGTCTCCCTCTCTCCCAGTCCATCTGCTCTCTGTCCAGCTGCTCTTGGTGCTCCCTTTCTTGCTTCTCTCTCTCGGCACGCTCTCTCTCCATCAGCTCCCGCTCGACGCGCTCCCGTTCCTGGCGTTCTCGCTCCAGCTGCTCCTGCTCTTGATGCTCACGCTCCAGGCGTTCCTGCTCGTTACGTTCCTTCTCCAGCCGCTCTCGCTCCTGACGCTCCCGTTCCTGACGTTCCCTTTCGGCACGTTCCCGTTCCAGCATCTCTCGTTCCTGCCGTTCCCGTTCTAGCCGCTCGCGCTCCAGTCGTTCCCTCTCTTGCTCCTTCTGACGCTGGAGCTCCTGCAGCTGCCTGAGGACACATGAGAGTAGAAGGGAATGCGTGAGTGCACAGTGAACCTACAACTTTTCAATTACCAGGTAAGAGCTTTAACAAGTTTGCCACACCACCCCAGGATCAGATTCTGATTTGGTTTCAGTAGTTTTGGTACAATGTACAATACAATTTAAAAGTCTGGATCAATAATAATAATAATTATTATTATTATTTTAACATTTAACACAACATTTAGCATCAAATCAGCATATTAGACTGATTTCTGAAGGATCATGTGACACTGAAGACTGGAGTAATGGCTGCTGACAATTCAGCTTGGTCACCACAGGAATAAATTACATTTTAAAATATATTAAAAACAGTTAGTTTAAATTGTAAGAATTTCACAATAGTGCTGTTTTTACTGTATTTTTGATCAAATTAATGCAGTCTTGGTGAGCATAAGAGACTTATTTCAAAAACATTTTAAAAATCTTACAGTCCCCAAACTTTTCAGTCTCTGCCCATTAAAATATACAGGCTGTTGGGGGAATTAACAAGATGGCCTTAAAGGGCCTTTGGGACATATTCAACAAGAAAGGCTTTTATAGATGACAAATAAAAATGACTTGCTTTCTTCCAGATACTGAGACAGATGAACACTGAAATACAAGCGGTACAGTACATCATATCATACACTAGAGGGCAGCACACTCAAATGGGTAACAAGAGGTGTGAGAAGTGCCAACTTCAGCATCCAGACCAGCTCGCCTGCAGATGTTCTGCTAAGTAAGGGTTTATGAAAGATTTGCTTGTCAGTCCTCTTGTGCTTAATCAGCATCCAGCACATCCTCATGCCCAGAATTCCAGTGTGTAGAGAGCCAGAGACATTTAGACTGTGGACAGCGGGGACAGTAAATGAAGAAAAATGGGCTGTTTGCAGTTCTGGCGCTGAAGCAGGACAGATGGACCTAACTCGAAGACGAGGGGCTGGACAAAGTGGAGAGCATTCATGAATGAAAGCAAATGTAATGCAAAGTGCCTAACAATTGAAGAGTCATCATGTAAGGTTAATCTTCCAGGCTGTCCTTAACATGTTGTCTTTTTACAACATTTTACTTCAAATAAACGTTTACCAAAAAAGAATTCTCACAATCATGTTGTTTCCGACATGCTATAATAACAAATAAAAATTGATAATAAAATAAACAAATACATAGATCAATTTTAATATTAAACTGAGATATAGATTCTATATTAGCCTACATTTTATTTATCGGGTTAGTAAGAAATAGTACAAAATACAAAGGGTTCCTAATCAAAATTATTTTGGGGTAACTTCATTAACAACAGTATAGGGCCATTTCTAATGGCAAGAGGAAAAGCTGTGGAAACGTGAGTAAATGATGAGACAATTTTCATTTTAGGAGGCAAACTATTCCTTTAGTTTGTGAAATCAGACAGCTGTCATGGGAAACTGGAGAGATGATAAACCACACATCAGAGTCTTGTCATCAAGGTTTGCATTAGAACAGGTGATCCTGCTCTTTCCATCTGGCTAATAACCTCCCACACGTCTTTTTGCATGAGTGGGCATACATGATGTCATTTCCTGGGACCTTGCCAGACACACCTTCCACTCAGCATGAGTGTCATCACCATGACAAATACCAGCATAGGTGCAGTGACATCATGCCTCCACATGTTTCCAAAGAAGAGAACAAGATGGGAAAACCACACCTCAATCTAAGACCCCTTTAGAAGATCAAGTTTATGCCTAAGGCTCCAACGGATGCAGTCACACCTGAATCGATAGTCACTCCTGCTGTCTCATCAGTTCCGTCACTGAAATTGACTTCAAATCTCAGACCAAAGCTACAAAGCATGTGCAACACAGTATCTCAACTACTGGGCCATTCACATTTATAAACCCATCCACAACAAATACAAAATAAGATCAGTATCAAATATTCTACTTTTCAGTTAATATAATTCTGTATTTGAATATGTACATTTGATTAAATGCTGAACAATAATAGCCTCATCAACAAGCCTTGCCTTAAAAACATTACAAACCACTCCTACTCTAGCAACTGTTGTCATCTGCCTTATTATCAGACTCTTTTCTACTGAAGTTTACAGAATGTATCCAAAAATATAGTAAAACACTGTCTAAGCACATAAAACAGTGACACAATGTGCTTTACTCTATTTTCTTTAATTAAATGTTGAGAAGTGCATCCTGTGGGTTAAACAATCTGTCAGTATTCATTTTCAAATTAATACATGTAACATCAGAAAGAACACAGACTTTTGCTCCAAGGTAAATTCATATAAATGTAACGACTTATGATTTAGGTCATAGTAGATGTTCTGTTCATTTACACTTATGTTGTCACTTGAAATCTTTTTCAAATGAGGCTCTCTCTTCAGTTGACTGATGAACATCGATTCTGATGGTGTGTTCAAGTCATGTCGGGAGTATCGTATTTATGAATTCAAGGCATATGAATGCAACTACATAGTTGTAATTTTGAGTGGGAAACTGAACTTATAGAGTTTCCGAGTTGGGGGCATGTTAGTAAGAAAATATGGCGGACACAGCAGATGCAGCATTTATATTGCTGGCAAATTCATTAAAAAAAAAGTTTTTTCCATTTAATATGAAACTAAGTAAGGTGTGGCTTAACAAGGGTCGATTCTTGAACATCTGAAACGGATACAACAAATGCAGCTGGGTTGAGTCGAGGGGAATAAAACTATATGAAAATCTTCCAAAAGGAGCTTTCATATGCTTGGTCTACTGCCCGAGTTCTCTATATCTGCTTAATTTAGTTGCCTTGTTTCAGAGTTGTTCTTGTACCTGGGTTCCCAGAGGATGTATTCTGAGCCACTCCATTATGAAATGCTGTTGAGGCATGGATTGCTGAGAGCGTGTCCCACTTCCCCCAAAATCCCTGCTGAGCCTGAGCCAAGCTCTCAGAGATGTAATTAAAGAGCAGAGGAAGCCTTGTTTATATCTGTGATAATATACTACCCCAAAAGACCATAGCAGCCATACCGGAGCCATCCATAAGTCATCCCTGGATAGGGTTTTAGTACAAGCACCCTATAGAGATGAGCGCTTAAAATAAATAGGGTCAAATGGATATGTGATATGAGAGGCCTATATTTAATTTCCATGACACATATGGGTTGGGGCGAGGTTCACTTTTCATGATGCAATTGCCGTGCAATCCCAGTGATCCTACAGGGGTGGAGAGGTCATAATAATATCAAGGGCTTCTTGTTTTCAGAAGCTGCTGAAAATAAACCTAGAACAAACATCACTTTAAACCAAACTGGCATTTGACCAACAGGAAAAAGGATTTATGGGATCAAATGTGTGCGCTCCTTGTTTCTTAAATAAGAACAACACCCCAGACCTGTTCGCAAGTGCAGTTCGCACCATTTTGGTTGAGAGCTTTATTTGTGCGTAATCCTATCGGACACATACACATTCCCTGGCATAGGAGATCACAACATTCTGAAATAACGAGCAGCACAAACACTTAAAATTAGAAGCGGGCCCTGCTCTCTCTCAGGCGAGAGACTGGAAGGGGCCAAAATATGGGGTTGAGGGGTTCAGCAACCTGGGCTGCTACACTAAGAGCTTACTTTAGTAGGCCTTTTTTCATTTTCATATGTATCGCCTCTTTCTGACCATGTCAGGTAATAAGCAAGCACTCTAGTTCTTCAACATTCCAATGCATTTATGTAATAACCCCTTTCAACAAAACTCGTGGTCACTTAAAGGTACGGTTTTGTTCCACTGCAATGACAGTGAAGCATGACAGGAATTGTTCTCATATTTTGGAACACATTTTGGATACTTGTCAAAGGGTCATCCAAAAACAATATCAGTTTGGAATCTGCATTAGCAATTGTACTGCAGTCTAGAGCATTCTGAATATAGGAAAAACTACAAGCAATGCAAAATTTGCTTACTTTTCCCCTCTCAAACACCCCCTTCTTGAGCATGGAATAAGGGCTTAAAAGATGGGAAACATGCAGCAGATCCATTTATTGGCGTCTCCGTTCCTGACATCAGTTACCAAGGAAACAATAGCGAAGGGAGTGTAGGCGGTTCACAGCCTGATTCAGAATGTCTTCCAACAACTTACTACAACAGATTCTAAAAGCAGTATGACTTCATTGGAGTTTTAAAACATTGGTGATCATACAATAAAAAACACAGGAAAATAATATACAAAAAAAAATATTTTTTTTTTCTCAAAACAAAACAAAAAATTATTTATTGCATAGAAAAATATAATTACATGGGGACTTGTCAAGTCGTCACATTACCCTACTATAAAATTATTATTATTATTACCCTATTAGGAATCCTATTCGTGGAGTATTTTGTCACCTATTTTGAGTATAAAGTAAAAACATGTATATTTATTATACACTTACAATCTACGAAAACACTTTTAACACGAAAAAACTTATTTTTAGGATTAAAAAAAATATTTTACTGGTCAAACAAAGTCAAACAACACTAATTAAAACTCATTTACTTCTAACTCATTAAGTAGTAATGTATGTGAAGTTATGCATATCATTTACAACTTGAAGACACCAAAATGCTGAAGGAAGATTAGTGGTATAGAAGAAAATCATGAGTAGTCAAATATATCACTACAAATCAGGGCAAATTACTGCAATGCTTGAAAAACGGAAAATATAATTATATGCAGAAAAAAGCCAACACTGACTAAAAAATGACAGACCATCGTGAAAAAGTGAGCAGAATGAGCACCATATTGAAGTCTTTTTGGCACATGCAATTCCCCTCTCTCTTGGAAAGGCCCGGCAATTTGGTTAACATTGGCTGTGTCCAAGCTAAGCCATATGGTGTCTTTTGTAAGGCTTCCTACAAAATTTCAACAGATTTGGGCCCAGCTCACTGATTCCCCCTTACACAGAAGGAAGAACATCTTTGAAAAGAGAGGGCGGAAAGAGCTCAGAAAGCAGGATGTGGGCTTTCTGTAGCTGAAGGGTCATTCGTGAAAAGATGACAGACATCCGGACGTGGCTGCCAATGCGATATGGGTGCATTATTGTGCTGAAGTGTGAAGAAGTGGCTATGATTATGACAATCAGCTTTAAATGATGCCGTAAGTCTGCTAATGAGGTGGTGGCTCTTTTCTCGCCCTGCTAGCGGGGTACGGTTGGGGAAATGTTCTTTTGTGTCTCCACCTGACAGATGTGCTGAAAGCCGGCAGAGCAGCAAACTTGCATCAGCGTCCCACTGACTATTTTTATCCTCCCATTATACCACTTCATGTCTTTTTAATCAAATACTAATACAGTATATTTTTGGCTCACAGAGTCGACCCATATGCCACTGCGGTCCTGCTGGAGTTGGAACGGCCTATAGAAAAAAATGAAAGCTAAAAAGTACAATCTATACTTTTAAACAAGTAATCCCCTGGAAACCGCAATCCTTGATGTCCTGGTGATGGGAGACATAGCCAAATATTTATTTTCCCAGCATGAAAGTAATACAAATGTAGCATGTCTTGGCAGGGAATGGCATGCAATTCAGACCTAAAGGGGTATAAATGCCCCACAAGATCATTTTTGAGGTCGTTCGAGAACTTTTTGTCATCATTTCATCGTGAGGTTTACAGAAATGCTCAAGTCTCTAATTCAAAGCATGTGTGTACTAAAACTCTCCACAAAATTAAAAGACAAAAAGAATAGAATCCCAAAACAATCTAAGCCTCAAACATAGTGGTTCTTTTGCATAAACAAACAAAAATGGACACCGACTCATACTAAAAGAATGTAGATGTGAAAACACAGAGAACAGAGTGACAAATCCTATTGAAGTCTCAGTTCAAAAACTGCACTTTTCAGTCATTGCATCAATATAATTGTTACTAAGAGTATTAGGATATTATGCAACACCAATTTCCTCAAAATCATGTGTCATTTTAAAGTGGTCTGCACTAGTCAAACCTATATGCTATTAAGGCCCTGTCCACACAAACACGGTTATTTTTAAAACCGCAGCATTTTCTACGCGGTTTGGCAATTCATCCACATGCAAACGCAGCACCAGGTCACTGAAACCGAACATTTAAAAAAAAAATGCCTGCCAGGGTGAAGATTTTCAAAAACTCTTTTTTACTCACAAGTTTTTAGCTTGTGACATCGGAGCCTGCGCTGTTATCTCCGCCTACTGGAAACTTTTTCAGGCTTCTGATTGGCCAACATGGCTTTACGGTTGAGATTATATCGCACCTGTTGGTTTGGCATGCTCTTGACAGTGCTTCACAGCATGCGTTTGCGTTTTCATGTGGAAGGAGATTTTTTTTAAAACGGAAGAAGGAAAAACTGTCCCGTGTACGTGTGGACATGGCCTAAGATAGAGAACTTTGTGTTCAAAATAAAAGTCATGTTGTGCATAAAAGTTTTTTAAAGAATGAAGAAAAATAAAGAAAAATGTCTTTTCAAAGTAACTTTTCAGATAAAATCAGTTGGCGCACTTTGAAAATAACTAAAATTCCTCTTAGCACCTTCCATGCAAGCATGTGACCTTTATTTTTAAGTGACCTCTGAAACCCTTTGACAAATCTTATTCATGCCACCAGAGTCCTGTGGCCTGTCTGACAGCACGACTAATTCATCTTCTGACAGTATGCAGATGCCCTGATGGCTGTTTATATACTGACTCACTGTGAGAAACCTGCCCCTCTTTCCTTTCTTCTGCTCTCCTTCTCAGCAGCATTGTATCAGGTTTGCATCACGAGATGACATCAGATACCAAGCATGCATTCAGCTCCATTGACTGCAATAGCTAAATATGGCTGTGGGTCGGCACGCCGCGACCGGCCGGGTGGGCGGCAGCAGGCCAACTCTATTACACGCACTCAAAGACATTCTTTCAGAGAATATGAGCCCTTTTCTTTCTGGCTGATCTTCCACAGACAGGGGAAAATATCCTTATAAGGAACATTTCCACTATATGTCCACTACAACACCTGACTGATGAACACAAGATGTTAGAATGTATGAATGACTGTTTCAACTTCCTAAAAGGGATAGTTCACCCCAAAATAATTACTACTAACCCTCATGTTTCTTTTGAGTGAATTAAAAACAATATGCAACCAGTGGTTCCTAATTCTGATTCCTAAATTTAATGACTTTTATGAGTTGGTTCTTTAATGATTAGTTCAAAAAGACACTTTATTTTACAGTCCTGTTCTGCATGTACATACTATATACTTGTTATAGTAATTACAATAACTGGGTAATAACTAGGGCTGGGCAAAAAAAAAGATTTTTCGATATATCGTTTTTTTAAATGTGGTCGATTCAATATCGATTCTCAAAGGCCACGAATCGATTTTTTTCAATATTTATTTCCGCAAACATTGAACATAAGATTTAAGTTAATCTTATTACTAGTCTAATCCACTAGATGTCACCCCCTTATTTGCCTTGCGAGATGTTACAACGGAGAGTCCGTCATTCATTCATTGCATTTGCGACTGAAAACTACTGCGTGCGACTATGAAAATGTTTTTAGGAGCACCAGTGCGACTGACCCGATCATCATCATACTTGTGATTGCGCTCAGGGGAGCTTCAAATGTTTCTACGTGTTTTTGCAGCGTTGAGTAATGTATCACAGACATATCTCACGAATCCTTTCATAAGCAAAGTGAGAGATTCATTGCGCAGTGTAGAGAGCTTCGTATCGAATCGAATTGAGAGCTTGAAAATCGAAATCAAATCGAATTGGAACATCTGAATCGATACCCAGCCCTAGTAATAACTATACAAACCCTGAAACTACCCCTAAACCTAATCCTAACCCATGTAGTTACCTTATATTATCCAGTACTTTCTTAGGTAAGTACACTGTAAACACAGGTAAGTGCACATACTGTAAAATAAAGTGTAATCGAAATAAGAGTCTTGTGAAAAAAGTACCATAAAAGAAGCCATGCATTGCTATGATAGAATTAATTGAACAATGGGAATTTCAAAGAGATGGATCCAGTGTTATTGTTAACAAAAAATATAAAAAATTATCTTCATTAATTGAAATAAGGTTGAAAATAAAATATAAAGCCAAATCGAAATATAAAAAAAAATATATATAAAAATGACAAAAGCAGAAAATTACTCCAATTTAAACTAAGATTAAGATATAAACTGTATAAATAGCTAACAAGCTATTATAAGTTAATTCAAAATATTAAAAAGATATACAATTTTATACAAATAATACTAAAACTGGGTGGGTCCCATCATTTATTGTCACAGTATGTTTAACAGCTTATTTTAATCTGACCCAACACTTTCTACATCCTCAAAATTCTGTGACGCAACATTATTTTTGAAAAATAGCCAGAAGGGAAGGCCAAAGCTATTAAGGCCTCCACAGAATTTAACAATACGAAAGAAAGCACTGTCTGCCCCACACGATTTTAATAACCTCCAAAACCCCGCCTTGATGTGACATACACATGATTCTAAATCAGTATCGTGTCTGCAGTGTACTTAAGCTGTGCACCCTCCTCAGGCGCTTCACTATGCTGTGGAGCATGTCTGTCTGGAGTGAAAAAGCCAGCCAAACAATGTTTGTTATGCAGGACGCGCAGCGTTGTCCAACGCCGTCCTCGCCTGGCTCACAGCACAGAGGGAACACACCAATGGTTAATGTTTAACAGGCTGCAGGGGCTCTGCAGATAAAGCCTGTGAAGATTTGACATTTCTTCTGTAGCAGAGAAGTAGGACATGACCACTGCTGAGTCACCATCAAAAGACTGAGATCATATTCAGTATTCGACAGAGCGCACCAGACTCCCTTGGGTTCGTCTCATGGAATGATGCACCACTGATGAAGAAGCACTCATGTGGCAGATCCGTAGATCTTTCTCTAAGGCAAAGGCTAATAAATACCAATAAAGATGCAATAGTTGCATCAATGATATTGTATTATTAAAGCAAAAAGCAGAAAGACAACTCTGACAAGTAGGCAGTGAGCTTTGAGCATGTATATTCCAGTCAAGCAGCCTTGACTGCTGCTTCCTTTGGGAACTCATTGCAGAAAAGCTTTTCATTAACAAGATCAGGGTGAGTAACAGCCTCTGTCGTCCTTTGAAGTCTACAGATATCTTGATAAAAACACGCTCATGAAAATGCGAATTCAGGGCTTCAAAGTGGTGATTTAACTGAACTTAGTCTAGCAGACATTAACATTACATTGCTGCACTATCTGCGTTTGATTCTGCAGTGTGAGAGTTCACCTGGTTCATATTCTCACCATCACACATGCAGATGTCAACTTGTAATCTATGAGTGCACGTGTTCTTCCATGGGGTGGAAGGTGTTTTTCTTTTGGAAGTCATTTTCCCCACTAAAACTAATTTAACACCTAAAGATATAATTTTGAGTAAATATCACTGTTCTAGGCTATTTGTTTGCTAGCTGAATCAAGCTACTACTACACATCAACCCCTGTTTGCACTGTTTACTGCAGTCAGTGTCTGTAACTTTGGTTTTTACCTTCTCTGCACCTCCAGCTCCTCTGGTGATGGGCCATTCTGCACCTGAGGGGTCTGTCTTGGCATCGGGGGGCCTGTGGCGAAAAAAAAAAGAGAGGAAAAATCTGGAATGAGCATCAATTTGAAACTTGGAAAGCACTAAAGACTTTGAAATCTGATCAATAATGTAAAGTGCACTGGACTAGCCCCAAAAGAGTAATAGAAGTTGAGGTTTTAGAGCGAGAGAGAGAAACATGGGCCGCTGGCTGCAAGACACATCGATCAGGTGTGTTGGACAGCAAGAGTTAATTAGGACATTATATATCAGGGAAAGGGGAAAAGATTATCTGTAAAAGGAACCGTCAGCAGCAGTTCAAATCACTGTGCATAAAAAAAACACAGTCAGTGCCAGGGTGAATTACTTCACATATTTGTCACTTTATCTAAACAATACATAGCTTTATTTTATTCTTGTCTGAAGGGCAGGACTTTGTTAGAAATGGAAGCATATGCATAACTGTAAAAATATACCAAGCATTAAAAATAAATTAAAAATAAATAAATTATTTATATTGATATTAGTATATATTATAAAATAAAATAAAATAAAAATATAAATGGAAGGAAGGCTGACTGATGACCTTATGCTGGAAATATATTATGCAGATGGAAACCCAAGCCTTGATATTGTCTTATTTTACAGCACAGTTTGGGTATAGAGGCTTTGCTGATTTTGCCAGGCTGAATTTGAGAGCAAAAGGAAGGTAGAGGTCTGAATGAAAGCTTAGCACGAACACAGGACAAGTATCTGCCGTGACATGCTTTACTAATCAATCAATGCAGCGTTGTGCAGGTGAGAGAGGTCTGTTTACAGAGTCTGGAGGTAAGGCCCTCTCTGGAGCTCATTACCAGACTACATGTGCCCACTGCCATTTCCTGTTTATTTGCTTCACACAGCAGGGCATTGCAAAAACAAGAGCTTTTTTATCCTTACACCTGTTTGACCTGTTTCTTTCCTGCAGTTTCATAATTTTAGTGGGGGAAGGTAGTCTAAATAGCCACATAGACAAACTAACGACTACACATCAAAAGGTCTGGTCCACACTGCCGATTTGAGACCATCTGCCTGACAAAGGACCAATAGTTAAAAATGTTTCCAATGGATTTCTCTGAAATGGATTATGCCACAATTATAAAATCTAAGCAAGCTAAAATAACAAAACATAACATTTCACATAGCACATAACAAAAACACAACATAAAACCTAAAACAAAACTAAAATAAAGCAATAAGCCCCGTGAAGCAGTGGTTTACAGTGAATTTATAACAGCTAAGGGGGTTATAAATTCACTGTAAACCACGGCTTCACGGGGCTTATTGCTTTTATAAAACGTTTATTCCATAGACGTAGTAAGGTTTCACAGAATAAAACAGAGCAAATAAAGTGTAATGATATAAATAAAAACAGTATTCTTCCACCAAACAATGTAGTTCCTCAGAAACAGTTGCGGCTCCAACAAAGTGGTTGCCGAGCAACACACAGAAGTAAACAAAGGTGTATGTTTGTAGTGTAATTTACAACAGCTTCGAACACAGCTCAGCCAATCAGAATCAAGGACCGGAACTATCCGTTTTATAAACAATATTTAAAAAACATTAAATTTAACATATAAAAGATAAAACAAAATAAAACAAAACACAACATTTAACAAAACATAAAACAACATCTGTCCTGGGATAATAATAAAATAACATGTTTTTTACATCAACATGAATGTTGGAGCAAAGTAGATCATGGCATGCAAAGCGCACCAAGTAGCAAAGCTAAACTCAACCTTAACCAGAAACAAATGGCTTGCAGAACACATTAATTGGATTAAACAAGTCTGAATGCAGAATTCTCCCTGCAGCACAAGACTCCATGAAAAAATATGACATTAGAGCTGAGCCATCTGGACAAGCCGAGCAGTAATCAACTCATCTGTCAAATCTAATCTAACATTACAATTCTGTGCTCCCCTTTAAGAAAGCCAACCGTTCATTATTGTCCATGTTTGTGTAACCCACTCTACAAATTCCCTTCTTAAATGTTCTGTCTTTAACACATAAAATACACCTACGCTAGCCTTAATGTGTATGTAAAAGGCCCTGTTATATAAGCATTAAGCAAGCACCCGCAGTTTCTCTTCCTGCCTTGAAACAGAAACAAACATTACTCTTAAAATGTGATGAGCTAATCACAAATTATCAAAGCTATTCATAAAAACAGATGATATCTAATGAGTCAGTGGATATAGCCTCTTCAGAGACCAAGGTCAAGTTGTGCAAACATTAACTTTATTTGTTATTATGGCCACATTATAAAGATTTTTGAGTGCAATTTGAAACTCTGACACAAAGGCAAGTATACTTGCCCCATTTAACCCGGCCAATCTGAACAGCACTTTAAAGGCTGGCTCTGGTCTAAAGGCACTCAGTGTCAGCTTTAATATGGACTGATCCTCCTTCAAGCCAGTTTGGTAATGTACTGCCATTAGATCACACTTATTCCAGAAGCAAGCACAAATAAAATAAAATAAAATAATAAATCATAATATAATATGAATTATAAAAATAAAATACAAATAATAAACATGGTGCATCATTAGAAACGCAATTAAATTTGCATCTTATATTAGTTTAATATGTATTAATGATAAAAATAATAATCATTAAAAATAAAATAAACAGTGCATTATTAGATGCATAACTTGTTTCTTAGTGTACTTGCACCACCTTAGCTAGCCGAATTTACACAAAAATGAGTAATTATTCAAACAACACTGCTTACATGTTAATTAGAAAATGTTAAATAAAATAAAATCAGACAGTGAAACTGGACATCAACCTCAACTATCAGCTCAGTTTAAGTTTCTACTTATTAATAGTTTACGGACCAACAGAAAGATAGAGTCAGAATAGCACCTACATGAGAGGAGGAGCGAACCACCAAGCCTCTTCTGACAGCAGATGTACTGTAGAAGTCCATCCTGATCTTTAGGTGCACTTGTAACAAGTGCGCTAGAGCCGTTCGCATCAGCTCCCAAACTGCCATCAATGACTCCGTGAGATCTCAGAGAAAGCAGCATGTTGTTGTGGCTATTCTCAAGCAAACACTACTGTGGTAAGACAAGACCAGACCAATAGGCTGGCAGGTAGACGTTAGACGCTCTTTCACAACGTTCACCGAGCAGGATGTGGTCCACTTACTGCACTTTCCGGACCTGATCAATTATTCATGCCCGGATGGGCGAAGGGTAAAGCGGTCAATGTTACAATCGCATCACAACTATTACGATCAGGTGGGTGGAGAAAAACATGGCTGTTTTTGCTGGTTTAACCCTTTCAAGACAAAGACAGCGAGATAGAGCTGAGACTCTGAAATCTGGTGAGCTACTACGAAGGGTGAATTTTAGATGTCCGCTTCAGAAAAATGAGAACAAATATATTTTCTTCAGGGAGGATCAAGGAAGTCTCTCTAAGCACTGACATGGAGAAACAAAGCTTGTCTTGGCCACAGGAAATCAAGTTATCGGATGATGTCACCTAATGTCAACTAATAGCCATGAATACACCGGACAGCTTTAATTTCACAGAGCTGAATCATCTTTCACCCCATCAAATTCACACCATACTTTAGGACTACATAATAAGCACAATGAGTTTAAAGGGGTCATATGATGCGATTTCAAGCTTTCCTTTCTCTTTGGAGTGTTACAAGCTCTTGGTGCATAAAGAAGATCTGTAAAGTTGCAAAGACTAAAGACTCAAATCCAAAGAGATATTCTTTATGAAAGTTAAGAGTCAGCCACACCTACCTAAAACAGTTCGTTCTAACACGCCCCCACATGTCTAGGTCACTATGTGGAAATATTTGCATAACACCACCCAAATGTTCACGCAAAGAAAGAAAGCATAACTTTTATTCTCGCTGTAGTATTGTTGCCGCTGCCAATAATGATCTTTAAAATAGCATCATATGACCCCTTTAAAGGAAGAAAAAGAAATTCTGCTTCCTTCTGAAACTTTGCTGTCAGTGTTGGAGAGTTTAGCAGTACTTATTATATGTACATACAACACAAATATATTATACTATATGTGACTATATACACTAATACATAAAATAATATTGGATCTCATTTCGTAATATTGTTTTTCTTCTTTTCTAACTTAAAATATTTGAAATGGTACTGCTAAGAAATGTTTGGTTGTCATTAGTGCTGATTAGTATGACCAAAAATGTATATGACGGTATTTTTCAAAATTATAACAGGTTTCACGGTAGGCTACATGACGGTATTTTTTTTTCATGCATGACCGGGTGTTAACCATATTTTCTACTGATTGAGAGAGGAAATACTGCAGTATATTGACTTAGAATGCCCTATTTTACTGTCATGATGAGTGAATATTGTCAAAAAATACCACACTAAATAGTGACTAAACACAACCTCATGCATTTTGTCTCATGCAGCGCACTGCCTGCGTCTGTGTAAAATAAAAAAAAATAAAAAAGTGCATGTGATATGAACTACGCTCATATTTATAATTCCAAACAATCAGTAAGCGACAGGTGCTAGGAAACGCTGTTTTGTACTCATTTATTGACGAGTCGGCTGCGGTGCTGCCAACTGAATGCGCTGCTTCTCTGCCGCTCACTGCACAGAACACAAACAGTGTCGCGTTCCGAACGTTGTTTAAGCGACATACACCGGTATTGCGGTATTTTAAAAATTCATATCATAACAAAAATAAACACCGGTATTCGGTATGAACCGGTATACCGCCCAGCACTAGTTGTCATTGTGTAGTTGTTTCAAACCTGAATTATTATTATTTTTTTAATACTTCTGTGGAACAACAAAAGCTGTTTTTAAGATTTTGGTCCATACAATGAAAGTCAATGAGTGTAAAACTGGCTTGAATTTTAAGATAAAAAAATAATAATTTTGTTTAAAATATATTCTGAAATAAAGTCACACAGATTTGGAATGACATGAGGCTGAGTAAATTATAACCAATTTTTCATTTTTGTGTTGATCCTTTTAACAATACAAATAGCCACATAAAACAGCTGCATTAATCCATAAATGCCCTAACCAGGTGCAACACGGTAAGTAACAGAAACACAAAGCAGGCGATCAACAAATGTCCAATGTCCCAATGTCAAATTTGTTAGCAATAGTGGAGCAACTCATTTACAAGTAAGTGATTGTTCAAATTCCTAAATCTACATTTGAGCAATAGTAATTGGGATGCTTCCCGTAGCAAGCACCATTAATTATGCCCAAAGGCTTGAAAATCAGTCCAAGATTGAGACACCACCTGTTCCTGAAAGACAGTTTTTTTTCCCCTTGATGTTTTATAACAACATTTGGGAAAAGCAAACATCAGCTGACACACTGCCTCATTACCACACCCTGATGCTGTCACCTTGTAAATACAACACACAAATCCCCTTATCACTCATATGTGTCGCACAACACAGGCGCAAGCCTTCCAATTAATTCCACAGTTGTGGTTCCGCAAATGGGAAAATTACAGTCAAGTGCTGCATAATTTGAAGATGAGGAAGCAAACGATTAGTCCTCTAGCTTTAAACAGATTCTGATTGGATTGTGAGCAAGTCTGTGAACCAGTTAAATGGGATGTTATTAAAGCAAGCTTATATAAGTCAAAAGAAATGCTGTGTGTCACTGCATACAGAATCAGGATTTCTGTCTCAGTGGTAGAAAGTTGAAGGAGTCAAGAGAATATCGGTCTGTGTTTGCAGTAGTGTTGTCACGGTACCAAAATTTCAGTATTCGGTACCAATACCAGTGAAAACCCACGGTTCTCTGTACCAATTTCGGTACCAAAGCAAAACACAAAAACATGCTAATTGAACAACATTTTTATTAATAACGTTAAACAAAAATTAAATGTACAAAACCAATGCCATTCTTTATACTTATTTAAAATTATTAAAAGTATGAAAAGTATGAAAAAAAGTAAACAAGTTTCACCCAAAAGTTTAGTCACCGTTCTGCTACTCGGTACCACCGGTACTTAAGAAAACCTGGTACCGTAACGTTTTCATTTTTTTAGTACCGACTTGGTACCGAAATACCGGGTCTTTTGGCAACACTAGTTTGCAGACATCCTAGGATTAGGATATAATGAAAATCTGTAGCATCACAGTTTTGAGTCTCCTTACTTAGGGCTCCAAGTCAGAGACAGAAAGTCTGGCAAGAAATGGGACTGGGACCTAAAAATAGCAGAAGTTACCGGGTTCTACTTACTACAACTTCCTCAAAATAGTTTGTCCATCTAGTTACACAGTCCGTTTTGTCCACACAGATTTGATAACCTCCAATGTAAAAATAAATAAAAATGTAAAATAAATAAATGAATACATACATTTATTTATAATAAATAATATAGAAATAAATAATAAATAAATACAAAATATTACTAAAAATAAAATAAAATAAAATAATAAATCAACTAGTAACTAGTAATACTACTGGCCCTAGATCAGCTGCCTCATGTACAAGGTGTTGATGTTTTCAGTGTTCTGCATTACCCCAGAAATACTAAATAGCATCACCTGATCCCACTTCAGCTCTGGGGTGGGTAAACGACTGCAGTGGAAGGAATGAGCTGCAAAACCATTGGGGGGAGGCTTTTTGATGCAATGATGTTGCCTAATAAAAGAAGTTCTGCTTGGAAACAGTTCTGCCATTTGTAGTCCAAACGAAAGAAAATATCGACCACTGAACATGTGCAGAGTGTAAACAATCATTTTTAGCACATCTGAAATAAGCTGGCAAGCCTGTTTTTATCTAAAGACATCCTGTTGAACCGTAGTCCATACAATGCAGCTTTTGTTGAGATAATGGACATCTTTAGAGGCTATTGTCAAACTAGATTCATTACATGTAGACCATCGTAAGTATGTCACTTACACTTCTGCTGAAATGACATTGGGAAACTGTATTATCTTGGAAAAGCAAATCAAATGGAGTAAAAAAAAAAATCTACAGGATAAGCGAGATTGAGAATGTGAGAATGGCTGCAAAAATAGCGAAAAGACTGACTCAGCACACAGAGCTAAAACAAGCACACATTTCACTGAGGAAAAAAAGCAGCTCTTGGATTGTTACGGACAACCTGTTTCAGACATTTAATGACTTCTCGTGATAAACTTGGCATGGCTGTGGAACCCAGCAAAGGAGTGTGGAGTGGTTAAGTGGATTGATTAGACAAAATCTGTCAGCTGTCACAATTAACATACCTTGACCAGTATTTTGGCTTGACGTTCAACAGATTCAAATCCAGAATTGAGTTTGTCATACTTGGTTTAAGGAAACTTACAAATTGACATGTGCTTGAAGGTGAAGTATTTCTGCAGTACTAGTGGCAACAAAAGGAACTGCAAAAATAATGACTGTTTTTCAATAGGTTTCCAGAAAAAATCTGATCAGCCAAATTGATAATCCAAAAGAGCACATGTGCTGCTAAACTGAAAAACTGTAATAAACATATTATTGTGCCAATACTGATAAAATCTATATATTGAATAACGTGTGTTAAGTCTTTTCTTCCTGTGACAGGCAGCCAAGACAGAAGCTACACACGTTTACATCAAATTAAACAACAGATACAGTTAGCAGCTCTTGGATTGTTACGGACAACCTGTTTCAGACATTTAATGACTTCTCGTGATAAACTTGGCATGGCTGTGGAACCCAGCAAAGGAGTGTGGAGTGGTTAAGTGGATTGATTAGACAAAATCTGTCAGCTGTCACAATTAACATACCTTGACCAGTATTTTGGCTTGACGTTCAACAGATTCAAATCCAGAATTGAGTTTGTCATACTTGGTTTAAGGAAACTTACAAATTGACATGTGCTTGAAGGTGAAGTATTTCTGCAGTACTAGTGGCAACAAAAGGAACTGCAAAAATAATGACTGTTTTTCAATAGGCTTCCAGAAAAAATCTGATCAGCCAAATTGATAATCCAAAAGAGCACATGTGCTGCTAAACTGAAAAACTGTAATAAACATATTATTGTGCCAATACTGATAAAATCTATATATTGAATAACGTGTGTTAAGTCTTTTCTTCCTGTGACAGGCAGCCAAGACAGAAGCTACACACGTTTACATCAAATTAAACAACAGATACAGTTTACTGTAACCAAAATGCCAATAATAACCAGATAAAAAAACAACAACAACAACACTATAAACAACTGCAACTATAAACAAGCCTAAAATAGACTGGGACTCTTATTTTGAACTTTGTATGCTTTACTATTACCAGCTGCGCATTCAAAAAGATGAGAGAGATAAAATATGTACTCTTACAACCATCTACAACATATTACAACACAAACACCATAAGGAAAACATCGTCATAATTCATCAACAGTAGATCATAAGCAATCTATTGCACGGTATTCACTGAATACGAACTGCTCTGGAATCACGAGCCTGTAGAACTCACAACAGCGTCAAGTTTTTACTTTGAAAATGCAGCACTCATATTTATTTAATGAAATCATAGCTTTTTGAAGTCTGACATTGAGCTATATTGCAATTCCTGCTTTTCCATGCCCAAATGTATGACCTCTTAATATGATAATTAAGACATTTGTTATATCATTTAAGATATTTATGACTTTTTATGACCTTAAAAAAATGCATTTTTTCCCGAGCCTTTTTAAGGACCTGCAGGGATTTTTTTTTATTCACACGTGCTGCTAAATACATTTTACAGTTCGCACACATTTTAAGTTGTAAATATGAGTGAAATGCTCACACTGTCAAGCCCTGTAATCCCGCCCCCAAACTAATTCTATTGGCTGAGCCACTGCTGTTTTGCCTGGCTGTTTGGGATTTTTAAAAAAAAGCTATTTTATTTATTTATTTATTTTACTTGTTTCGGTAGTAAATCTATTATTATCTATGGTGCACTTCAAAACAAGCAGAATGCCTTTAAATTGTGTAGCTTAAGTGTTAATAAAGCCAACTATTCAAACCATCTTCGTAATAAACAAACATCATATTACATGCTTTCATTTCATTGCTGCTCAGACAGATGATGTTTTTTTTTTCTAGGACAGAATCTGATAACCAGGTATGAGCATATCAACTGCTGATCCAGATTTTTACAAAGGTCAGATTTTAAAGCACATTACAGTTTGCTTGAACTAGAAAGAGACAATTTAGTCCTGGAAATAGAGATGTACTATCCCAAAGTACCTAACTGCCCCTGCTGGGAGTCTCTCATGGTTAAAGCCCCATCCCTCCCCATCAAACTCACTCCTCAAGATGATCTCAGTGCGGCTGATCTTCTGCGGGAAGCGGTACACTCTGGGGGCTGGCATGATGGACAGGTGCCTGCAGGCCTGCCTTTCTGCTCTGACACTCTGAACCCAGACCAAGTCCCTCTGGGAGAGTTGAGGCAGAGATATTGAGCTCTACTGTTGTATACCTGAGTCAGATTCCCATTCAGAAAAGAAAAATTGAAGAATGAAACTGTATAACTGAGAACAGAACTCAAAAAGAAGCTAATTCCACAGCAACAAAGCCAACCTGAGTCCTGGAAGACCCCAAGAAGTGACATGCCAAGCTCTGCAACTATTTAGAAAGCTGGAGAGGAGAAACCTTCTGCAACGGGGACTATTAAGAGTCTGGGGCAAGAGAATGATCTCATCGATAAAAAGTGTTCTGGGCTGCCAACGTCATCTCTCCCACCTTGGCTGTTGGAGCAATTTGGTGGTCATGTGGTGTCACTAGTCAGAAAACAAACACATACCAGACACGAGTTCAAGCCCACCGCTTTCAAGCCATATTTAGGCTCAGTGACCAGAAAAACAAACTCTTTTTGGTTGAGGAATGTTCTGTGTTTCTATTTCCTCTCAGAAGGGCCAAGTCTCAAAAGATAAACACCTGTCCCGCCAAACTGTAAAGTCTCAAAGCAGGGTGACCTTCATTTAGACCTCTAGACACAGACACAGCAGGCTCCTGGGGGTCTTCTGTGGGACGGGGTGAAAAGCCTGCTTTGTTCTGACATGGATGAGCTCATGCAATCCCCCATATATGTCACGACTGTCAACAAGTCATCACAAGACAGTATTTATACACTAAAAGGTAGCACAGAAACCTTAACTCATGACCTTCTTACATGTTGCAGGCTACTGGTCCAGGCAGGATGTCATATGGAAGCTAGTGATAGATACCTAAAATTAGAGCTCTATGATCAGTCGTATTAGTTATAACATTTGGCAGGTAAAAAAAAAAAAGTAAGAGTATACCAGGTTTGTGCTTCTACTTTTCTTACTAGACTGTTAGTCCATCCTTCCATCACAGAAAGTGATGACATGAAGGTCGGGACACATGAGCCATGTGCCAGCTAAGGTATCTGGACTTCTAAAGATCAGATTTTTTACCATTTTAGGCAAAATTATGTGGAAGACTCTGGGTATCAATTTGAAAAACATCTTACTTGCATCCTTTATCTTATATTTAGTATTTTGTATTATACTGGGTGCCTACATACACAAGTTAAATTTAAGACTTTTTAAGACCTTTTAAATACCACCTTATGTGAAATTTAAGACCAAACCTGTGATGGAAATACACATTATATTACAGATGTATATGTAGTATTTAATATGTTTAATGTAAAAAAAATATATATATATCATCGGTCAAAAATGCTATTTATTATTACAATATACAGTGAACTTTTCATATCAGCAGACAATATCCCACACAAAATATCCCACACAAAAGCTACAGCTAAACTATATAGGCTATAGTTAAAATCTCTGCATTAAAAATTAAAATAATAATAAAGATGATAAAGACGAATAAAATCACAAACTCAGTTGTAACCAATAGGTAAGAGTAATGTTCTGCAGGAACACACGTTCACTTTGACCACAGTCACTACTGTCATGTTGACAGTTTTTTTTTTTTAAACCTTTTTTAAAAAGTTTTTTTTAAAAGCTTTTAAACCTTTAAACATTTAACTTTCAACAACAGATATTTCAGCACAATTAATGTTTTTGCGCTGATTATTAATTGTCTCTGTTTTCCGTCTGTCTGACGCGCGTGC